>NC_060270.1:130361143-130438273 GCF_021613505.1 Equus quagga | reverse complement strand
AAAAAAAAAAAAAGAAAATTAGGAAGCTTATATCTGCTTTAACGTATTTTGTAAATTCTATTCAGTTTATATATTTTGCCTTCTAATGAAAACATATATTCACAGTTAACATGATTTTAGCTCTTTAGCTTTATAGATAAATTTATATTTGAGAAAGTTGTGTTGTTGTAGCAGTGCCATCCACCTCATAGGTGAACTGCAGATTTTCATCAGCGTGGTCCTCTGGATGGCAGGTCCAATAGCAACTCATCACTCCCCCTGGATTATAATAAGTAATCCAGCGGTGAGACTGGGCCTCTTACAATCATATTCCAAAACTAGAAGATTTCGATTTTTGAGCGGAGTTTTATGTAGTTCTCTCAATCAGAACACTACAGTCTTCTGAGAGCTGGAAATTGACAAGTTGATTTTAAGTAAGCAAAATTGCTTGACAGGGAAATAAAAAGATAAGTGAATTCATGTGTGAAATACCTCAGACAAGGAAAAATTTCAATCAATAAATTTTCCTTTAACCTTTTTCTCTGCAATACAAGATATTCTACTTTTTGTTCCTCTTTGAATTATATTTAACGTGTGTAGATATTCTGCTTTTTTATGATAAGCAACAAGCAGGAGATGTGCTAGAACTCCTTCAATAAAAGAAAAAGATGCATTTCTATTCTGTTGCAGTTGCTATGCTAGAAGACACTGCAATTTTATAATGTGATAATATTTTAAATTCATTCCTAGTTTTAGCGAATGATCTTCAGTTTTGATCTTCAGTGTGCGGTTCAGTTCATTCAGGAGTAGTAGCTATTATACATCAAAATAACATTATAAAACAAATTCGTTTAATGTGGAAGATTTAAATTTACTTTGAAATATAGACGTTTAATACTATATTTGTTTAATAAGTTGGCATGCCTAAATAGTCTGATGTTCATTTGTAAGGACTTTCATGCATCAGTTTAATGAAATATCTGTCCAGAAAATGGGAATTCCACCTTTCTAGATCAGCAAACCTCCTTCTACTTACAAAGACAATACCCTAAAAGTATACCAAACTGAATCCTCCATCCATAAGCTGGATAATTCTGACATCAAAGAGCATCCACAACATAATGCTTCTCATTTGATGTTGAAATCACGACCTCCCTTTCTCTCTATGGCACGTTTTTCTGCTTCTCAATCTGTCTTCAGCCTTCTCCGACACATACAGCATCTCTGTGAAAGGGAATTTGTGACTTCTCTGCCTGCTCATTTATGTATAATTCTTTTGACAAAGACTCTGCTGTATCATTAGGGGCCTTCCTGGATGTTTCTCAACCTCTGAACATATCAGAGTTAAGTTGAACAGACTCAGGGCCCCCAGACAAGAAGGAGTTGATGATTTTGCAAAGATCACTTTTTCCCTGAGTGATATAGTCCTAAAGTGAATTGTTCTCATTAGTTGACTGAGTAAACTGCAAACATTATGTGTTTATTACCAGCAATCTGACCGTGTGCTTAAATTCATTCCTAGATTATTTTTCTAACTGATGTTTAATAATAATAGTGGAAACTAACATTTATTGAATATTCACTACGTCCCAGTATGTATTCAAAGTATTTTATACTTAGCAAAGAATTAATCCTAAATTACTCCTATTTCAGATGAGGAAATTGAAATATAGGTAAGTTAAGAAACTTTTACAAGTTTGCTGGTAAAGACAGGGGCCAGAATGAAAACCCAGGTAGTCAAGCTCCAGCATGCGTGCGGAACCATCTGCCATGTTCCAAATGTCCCAGCTCCTGAGAACTGTATCCTGGATGTTTTGTTTCTCCCGTGGAACAGAGGAGAGTGGTGTACTCATTAAACTAAACAATCTGAGTTAGTAGACATGCACACATTTATATTGGAGTGGACGTGAGCATCATTGTAAAGACTAACTTCTGCAAGGCAACAAGGCAGATAGTTTGGAAAGAGCGTGTGTTTGTGGCTACACAATTTTTATTTAAAGTGTCTATTTATATTCTGAAAGAAGCAATAATGATTTCCAAATTAAATAAATTGCTAGGTGTTTGCATACACCAATGAGGATAAAGAAATTATACAAAATCACCTCGGGATGCTTAGAAAATGAGAAGTTCATAAAGTCAAATGTAAAGATATGACCTCCTGAAATCTGAACACAAAAGATACTGAGAAAAAGGGAGAAAACTGCAAAGTGAAATCTGGGGAACAATTTAAAAGGACAAAGTCCACAGCTCTGTGTGTGTGTGTCCAGTTTTGAATGATAATATTGAAATTAGCGTCAGCCTTTAGTTTTTATATTATTCATTTGGGGAGAGATTCATGAAAGAATTTCAGAGTAATATTCCAGGAAAAATAAATACACACAAAAACTTGTTGAATGTTTCAAACTGCTAATTTTTTAAAATCAAATTATTTAAAAGATAACATAGGTAGAGATTTTTTTAATACTAAAATGCATTTGGTGGGGAATGCTTTGTGTCAGATAATTAATTCCCAGAGAACTAACTGAATCATCATTATGTTATGTGGAGGGGGAGAAAGCGACAGATTTCTGTAAAATTTTTATGAAGAAAAAAATGTCTCCATCCTTTATGGACAATAAGAATGTCAATTTCTAACAGTTCCGTAAGAGTATATTTACTAGCCCTCTTCTTCCCCTGAGAAAATCATTTTCATTCTTATGTGTAATCTAGACCTGTTAGCAATTGCCACTGTTCCCCTGAATCTACTCTTTCCTTCACTCTTTTTATTTTTTCTCTATAAAACCATATGTGACCAATAATTTGCTTTAAACCAGATCCAAAACTTTTTCAGAGCGTCTCATTCCTGACCATAGGCCTGCTGCAGTTCCCATTTGATGACAGAGAAATTCACACGTGTGTGACACTCTGTGATTAGAGAGAAGAGGTGCTAGTTGCAGAGCGGAGCTGGGGAAATTGGTGTGCAGGCTCCACGGGGTCTCAGCAGGGGCAGCCCAGCTGTGAGCAAGTCACCATCTTAGTCTTTTTGAAAACAATATTTCCTCCTGTTTTCTAAATCACTATATTCACCGTAATCGAACTTGGTTCTCTGAAATACTGAACCAAATCTTGATCGTAATTCAATGTGATGTTTGGAAAATGTCTTCTTGTGAATTTTTTTTTACTTTTACTTATACATTCTTTAAAATTCATAATCTTTACTTTTTAGAGAGGTTTTAGGTTCACAGCAATTTTGAGCAGAAATTACTGAGAGTTCCTGTATATCCTTTGTCCTTACACATGAACTGCCTCCCCCACTGTCAATATCCCTCACCAAAACCGTTTATTTGTTGCAATTAAATAAGCTTATATTGACACATCTTCATCACACAAAGTCCCAAATTTACATTGGAGTTCACCCTCAGTGTTGTACCTTCTATAGGCTTGACAAATGTACAATGACAAGTTTCTACAAGTATAGTATGATACAGAATGATTTCATTGCCCTAAAAATCTTCTGGCTCTGCCTATTCAACCCATCCCTCTCTCTAACACCTGGCAAACTCTGATCTTTTTACTGTCTCCATAGTTTTGCTTTGTGCGGAATGTCATATAATTGGAATCATACATTATGTAGACTCTTCAGATTGCTTTCTTTCACTTAGTAATATGCATTCAAAGTTCTTCCATGTCTTTTTGTGTCTTGATAGCTCATTTTTTTTTAGTGTTGAATATTCCATTGTCTGTATGTACCACAGTTTATTTATCAATTCACCTACTAAAAGACATCTTGGTTGCTCCCAAGTTTTGGCAATGATGAATAAAGCTGATATAACATTCACATGAAGGTTTTTGTGTGGGTATAAATTTTCGTTTCATTTGGGTAGGTACCAAGGTGCACAATTGATGGATCATATGGTGAGAGTGTATTTAGTTTCATAACAAACTATCTTCCAGAATGGCTACACCACTTTGCGTTTCCCCCAGCAACGAGTAAGAGTTCCTGTTCCTCCACACCCTTGCCAGCTTTTGGTGTCATCAGTGTTTTGGACTTTGGGCATTTTAATAGGTATGTAGTGGTATCTCATTATTTGAATTTATAATTCCCTAGTGACATATGGTGTCGAACATCTTTTCATATATTTACCCCATCTGTATATCTTCTTTCATGAAGGAGGTACCCATTTATATCTTTTACCAATTTTTTAATTGGTAGATTATGAAGGAAAGGGACATGGTGAGGTCAGGCAGCTGCCAAAGGGAGTCAGCTGCTCCTTCACCAAGGTGTCTCACATGTTGATTTTTGCTTTGAAGGATTTGTCATGGTTTATGTGTGGTTCACAGGTTTTTAGCCCAAGAAACTTAATATATGCTAGCTATGATATGTTTGTGTGTTTGTGTTTCACAATGACAATCTCAGTGGCAATATCTAGCATATATGGAGTAGCTTTTTTAACATGTCCCTTTTCCTATACAGCAAAATTATCTTTAGAAGTAATTTTATAATAATAAATAATAAATATTCTCTTGGTTCATTATTGTTAAAACAATTATTTTAAAAGAGTAGATTTCAGGGCTGGCCCAGTGGCATAGTGGTTAAGTTCACGCACTCCACCTTGGTGGCATGGGTTTGTGAGTTCAGATACTGGGTGCAGAGCTACACACAGCTCATCAAGCCGTGCTGAGGTGGCCTCCCACATACCAAATAGAGGAAGATTGGCACAGATGTTAGCTCAGCAACAATCTTCCTTAAGCAAAGAGAGGAGGATTGGCAACAGATGTTAGCTCAGGGCCAATCTTCCTCACCAAAAGAAAAAAAAGAGAGAGAGAGAGTAGATTTCACTTTTAAATCTATTATTTAATATTCACATACCAAAAACAGAGATTAAGCCTTATAGTTCACACTGTTTCACAGTTTTAAATTATGAACACAAATAAAAATTTCTAGTGGCCATGTACTATGACAGTATTTAAATAAATCAAGTTCTAGTCTTCATATTTACAATCACTGTGTTATCATTGTTTATTTTGAAACTACTGCTTAAAATCAGGAATATGAAGAGCCATAAGAGCCTCGAGACCCAAATTTCTCTAAAAGCAAGCTCAAGAATTCTCAAGCTCTTTGAATTTAATCCCAGAACAAATACATGTAGCTGAGTTTCGTGTGTGCTGAGGGTTAGCTGTATAATTAATAGTTATTAGAATTAAATTCTATGTAGAAAATCATACTTTTGAAAGGAAGAATAATAAATATGTGCCAATTTGATACTTGTACATGTATTATTAAAAAGTAACAGTAACCCCAAAGATTGTTTAGACCTTAGAAGAGTAAAAAACCTTTTCTGAAAGAAATATTTTATGACTAACATTGTTTAGAATTGCTGGCACACAATTACAATAAAAAACAGACCATCTTTTAGTTAATCATTATTTTAAAATTCCATAGAGACTGTATAATTCCGTTTTTCTTGTTCTCAGATCAGAATACTCCCAGTCAGATCAGTTTGATCAAGAGTTTTTAGTGGTCCAAAATTATTATTTGATATGTTAATTCCTTAGCTTAGTCCCAAAGCTGCCTAATTATACATTTTCTGGGCATTAATTTATCATTGATAGAATAATACCATTACCCTTATGTTCACATAACACCAATGGGAAGAAAATATTTTGGAAGATGGATGTAATGAATAGGATAATATTTTATAGGAAATGTAAAAACTTGATGTATAGGTTTAACAGTTGAAATTAACTAAAATACAATATAAATAAAAGCTATTAATTCCAAACTAATAGATAAAAGATAATTGAGCTAACCTTATCATCACAAAGGAAGGCAAGAATAGAGTAAAAAAGACACATAGGAAAAACACGTTAAAATAAAATACAAAATAAATTAGAAGAAATAATTTGAAATGCACCCCACAAGTAAAAACGTATCAAACTGGCACACATTCAAATCCAAAACTGCTCGGTGATATTCCATAGTTCCTTCACTTGCCTTTCTATTTCTTTCACTTTCTGTTGTTCTGTTGTCTTAAGAGTTGCTCATAGGAAACAGATGTTTACCAGACTCCCTAACTTATTGCCCAAGTCTGCTCCAGGACACTGTGGTTGTGTATCCTGAGACTGGCAGCATCTTGCTTTATGAAAGCAGATTTTCACTATAAACTTTAGATTAGGTTACTGAATCATTGCTTTGGGTCCCTGAAAATAAAACTTATAAGGAAATGATTGCTTTGTTAAAGGTCTCTGTGTCAATTTCCTTGCTTGTTTCACCTGAGACTATCCTTTGATTTCTTGTAACAGGTTGGCTCGTTGTCAAGCTCTGTGCAGTGTGGTCCTAACTCCATAGTCAGTAGAGAGCCCAATGTAAAATAAGGCTTGTTCCCTAAAACACCACATACACTGCCGATTTGTTCCAACCATAATGCATTTTTCTTATGCATCTGTCATGGGTTTGTCTACTTCTAAGCGTCAAATTCTCCTAAGAGAATTCCTGCCTCTTACATGTTTCCTCACTGTAATCTGAATACATGTGCTTATTTTTCTAAATGATAGAACTCTGCAAAGGATGACTTAGAATTGCAATAGTCCCTACAGAGATTTTGTAACATTACTAAACTGGTGCATTTAAGATGAGCTGTCATGGTTAATTTTACGTCTCAACTTAGCTAGGATAGGTGCCCCATTGTTTGGTCAAATACCAGTCTAGATATTGCTTTGAATGTATTTTTTAGATGAGATTAACATTTAAATCAGTAGATGTGTGTGTGTGTGTGTTTCTATACACTAAAACGAGCTATCTGAAAGAGAAATTAAGAAAGCAATTCCATGCGCAATAGCATCAAAAACAGTAAAATACCTTGGAATAAATTTAAGCAAGGAGGTGAAAGCCCTGTACATTGAAAACTATAAGACATAAACAAAAGAAATTGAAGAGGGCACACAAAAATGGAAAGATATCACAAGTTCTTGGATTGGAAGAATTAATATTTGAAAATGTCCATACCACCCAAAGAGACATATGGATTCAATGTAATCCCTATCAAAATTCCAGCGGCTTTAGTAAAGCAGATTATCCTCCATAACAGGTGAGTCTATTCAATCAGCTGAAGACCTTAAGAGCAAAGACTGAGTTTTCCTGAGGAAGGAATTCCTCCTCCAGACTGTAACATAGCAATTATTCCTGAATTTCCAACCTTTGCAGTTAAGATTGCAACATCAACTCTTACCTGAATCTCTAGCCAGCCAACTTGCCCTACAGATTTTGGATTTGCCAGCCTCCATGATCCCATGAGCCAATTCTCTCTCTCTCTCTCTCCTTCTCTTTATCATATTTGTTTCCATCTCTATCTCCTATTTGTTCTGTTTCTCTGGCAAACCCTGACTAATACAAGAGCCTCACAAAATCAAGAAGGAAAAATTCCACACATTCAGTATCTGTCTCCTCTGACTGTATCCACAAAATAACTTGAAGAACTGCCCCTCTATTTACTCTAAAAATGTGTTAGAATTTCCAGAGGCATGAATAGTCATGGGAGAATTGGTATAGTTAAGGGCTTCTCAACACCTAAGGAAGACCAGCAAGAATTCATTAAATATTTAAAATTTTACTAGATATCAATCAAACCTCTACCAATTTACTTGCATGTTGGTCAGTCCATCAGAAGGTGACACATGGATAAAGGCTGCCAAAGTGGGCTCAGCTCGATGATTGGAAGGACTCCATAATACATCATCCAAGACAGGGTTTCGGATAGTCAAACACATAGGAGAGATTTATATGCAACTCCTTCTGAACTGGTTTAAGATCTGTCTATGCTTAGGGCTCAGTCAGATGAGGTTTGCTTCCTTGTTTTGCTGCTGTACATTCTCCATTATTTTCCCGAGAAAGAGTGCACAGAGGTAAATTTTTCTTTTTTTCCGAATTTGCATGTCTGAAAATATCTTCATTGAACTTAGACTTTCAATTGAAAATTTGCCTCAGAAGGGTATTCTATTTTTGAAATAATTTTTTCTAAGTATTTTGTATTTTGAAATTTTCTCCAATATTTATAATTTTTAATATTGTTATTAAGAAATACCATGCCATTGTCAACAAAAATAATCCATAACCAATCTATAAATGAAAATTTGGGAGAGTTTATTCTGAGCTAAAATCTGAGGACCATGGCCTGGGGCCTTTCTTCCCGAGGGAAGAAAGGGCACCAAAGAAGTCGGGTGCACAGAGTGGTTATATACCCCAAACAGGATGTTTCACATATGATTGAAATGTCCCTCTTACAATAGTTGCGCGACTGCTCTGTTGGCACAGCAATTGTTGGAAACAGCAGGTAGGTCTGTTGTCTTGGTGAACACAGCAGTGTGACAGGTCTGTTGTCCCCAGCTGGGCGGTCACAGGCAAGCACAGCAATCAGTTCCTAGCCTAAGGAAAGATTCTTATCCTTAAGGAAATGGCAATGTGGGGGGAAGTTGCACCTTTATCTCAAGGGCCTTTGTTCTTGCCATAGGAAATGTTTTAAAGCAGATATGCATTGCGTGCTCAATGGCCACAGTCAGGCCCTTTTGGAAAAACAAGATCAGGCTGAATTAGATTTACACCAAATGGCTTCCTCATATACTCCAATATATCCTATTGCTTGCCATTTCTATTTGTCACCATTCTATCTCTTGACTTTTTGCATTTGACTGGATTTTTACTGTATGGAAACTTTAGTATCATCTTATTTTTCTATGTTCTGCAATTTCAGAATGAGTGTGTCTCTTTTGCTGTAGGTCATTTTTGATATTTGGTGAGTTTGAATCTGGAAGTTCATGCCCTCAGGGACTGGAGAATATTCCCGAATGTCTTTTTCCCATTTCGCTGTGCTAATGTTACTGCTCAAGGGCATGATCCAATTGCCACAAGACAAAAGCCAATCTGATGAGGGACAAGACAGTGGTAGAGAAAGGACTTTTACTAAGCAAAAAGCCAGCTGATCGAAAGACAGTGGACTCATGGCCTAAAGAACCATCTTAAAGAGAATACGGAATCTTGAAGCAGTTAGATAGGGCTAGTGGGCTGGAGGCAGTCTAGAATGTTGACCATCTGGCACTGTAGACTGGGAGGGTTGACACACCAGACCTTTCAGCTGTCGTTGATGATATACACCACCATAGAATCTCTCTCCGGGGGTCGTTGGAGGAGAAGGTCAAGAATGTTGTTCATCTGATGCCATAGACTGGGGATCACTACATTTCAAAGGAACTCAAAAGAACAAAGTTATTATCTCATCGCAGCTGGGAGGTATAAAGCTAAGCAGGGGTCATAAGTCATAATGCGTCCAGTTTTTTTATTTCAGTTACTTATTTTCTAGCCTACATGCAAGCCAGAGTATGTCTAGCTGGGTTAATTACTTAGGGGTTATCCATAGTTACAAATATGGCTCCCTTTCTACAAAAATGGTTTCCCTTACGTTAAGCTCATGTTGAGCCAGTACCACTAATTCTATCCCTCCCTTCCTCCCTTCTCTCTCTTCTTCTCCTTCTCACTCTCACTCTTTTTCTTGGAACTCTTGTTATTATATTTCACTTCCTGAGCAAATCTTCTAATATTATTATTTCTCTCTGATTTCCATCTCTATGTCTTCTTTTCTCTGAAATTCCTGGATGAAATTCTTCACTTATATTCCAATAGTTATATTGAGATTTTGATTTCTAGTATCATAATTTTAATTTCCAAAAGATATTTTTGTTTTGTTTTCTGAATACTTCTTTAATCATTTTGTTTCATAGAGGTGATGTATATTTTTATATCTTTCAGGAAATCAGAAAATATTTTTGGAAGTTGATTCTTCCCTGCTTTGTTTCTGTCTCTTCCAAGCTTATTTTTTCTGTTTTCTTTTTCTTTCTTTCACTCTTTTTCTCTTTCTCCTTTTCTTCCTTCCTCCCTCCCTTCCTTCCTTCCTTCCTTTCATCCTTCCTTTATGAGCCTTTTTAATTTTAGTTTGAAGCCTTCCTCAAACATTTGTTGAATATCTTCTGCTCTCCAGTCATATGTAAGGTGTCACAGTAAAATACCAATGGAAGCACTATCTGTAAATGTGGTTGTTGTCAGCTACTGACTTCCAGCAAGAATTACAGGACATTGTCATTTAATTGGAAAGCCCCAAATTGTACTATCCTCTTAGTCTCCTTTCTCTTAGGCAGGTCAGATTCTGCAGAGAAATTTTACAGTCTCCTACCTCCCTCTGCCTGACAGCATCTGGGAGCCTGACAAGAAAGAAAGCTCAGAAGTATCCTAATTGGTATGGTAGATTTATAATTTTTGTAATAAATTATAAAATATATTGAAGAAACTGAAAACTACTAAACAGAAAGATATACTTTTTTCAAGAAACATATGTGAGCACTTAAACCATTATTTATAAAAATGAAAAACTGGTAATACAGTTAATCTCTACTAATAAGGGAATAGAAAATAAACTATTCAATAGTAATATGGTAAAATTCTATGTGATAGTTAGAAAAAATCATCTAAATCTTCATGGATAAACATAGATCGATCTCTAAAACAAAAAATAGCTTGAAAAATGCTATGCACAGTATGATGTAATTTATATAATTTTCCCCCAAATAAACTATTTTATGATTATTTATGGGTGCATATATACATATTTGTATTCATAGTATGTATGTGAAAACATATATCCATAAATACATTTATTTATCAATGATACACAAGACACACACATATGTATGTGTAAACTATATGCATGTGTGTATACAACTACAAATAAGTATGCATGTGAGACCATAAAGACTGAAATAGAAAAATTCCTATCAAATATACAATAAGAGTTTCCTGTGGAAGGGAAATTGTACAGAGGAAGTGAACCAAAGATATCTCAGATTTGTTTATAATATTTTGCTTTTTAAAAATGTTCTTATGCAAAAATTAGTTAAAGTTAACATTTGTTACTTCAGAGTGGTAGCTGCACAGGTTCATTTTTAATATTACTTGTTATACTTTCTATTTAAAAACTTTCCGAAATGATATTGATAGATTTTTTACAAGAGCAGCATAATACATTGGAAAAATATGACCATGGATATGGCAGCTCAGGGCACAAAGGCATGTAGGTGGGCAAGTGGGGGCTGCAGTCTAGACTCCAGCACGGGCTTGCATTAGCCATGAAAAATTTGCCACTCCCTCCCCCCAAAAAAAGCATTGTTATATTTTTTTCACCTAGAATGATACCAGACCTCTTAATCTCAAGTTTGTGTGGCTGATGCACAGCAAGCCAAACATGGAGACATTGGTGTGGAGATGGAGAAAGATTTATTCAAACTGGCCAAAATGAATAGGTGGGAGCCTGGGTTAGCTCAAATCCACCTCCCCAAGAATAGAAAGCAAGGGGGTTTTATAGAGCTAAGGGGCCTGGCAAGAGGAGTTTCATGGAAACAAGTGTCACTCCCAATAAGCCCCTGGACAATGTGAGTTCTGGGCTTCAATGGCTGCTGAGGGCGGGCCATTAAGTGATTCCCAACCTCCCCAAAGGCATTCTCTTTCTTCTGCAAAACAAGTGCACAAATACTGTGGAAAACAACCTCACAAATCCTGGAGACCCCTGAGTCACCCCTCAATTTAAGCAGGAAAAGCAGCAAATTGGTTTAATATTTACAGTACCCCTCAAGTACTCGGCTTTAAGAGGAAACAGCTTTTTACAATTTCCGTAAAAAATGTCTCACAGGTACGTGGCAACCTGTCAAACAACATGGGTAAAACCAGTTCTAAATCCGTACTCAACTACTCAAGGTCAGATTTTTGGAAAATTGCTCAACATATATAAAGTTACAGATTTTCCCCCTTCATCTAGGTATAATAATATATTCCTCTTAGGTTGTTACAAGAACTACCTTAATATTCCCACATTCTCTTTAATACTTTAAAAAAGCTTCTTCTTTCAAATTAATCACCTTTGAGCATATGCAATAAAATGGAATATCATAAAAAATTGTGTTTACTTGATTAATTTTTCCAACTATACTCCATTAAGGGAATTTTCATGAGAAAAACAGCATTGATTCAGTTAAATGTTTGGAACTAGTCAAAGAAAATGAAAATGGTTAATTTCATTGGTATCAAATTAAATATAACTTTCAAGATTTTAGAATACATAGAAAGAAAAAAATACCACTGAGAATTGACAGTGATTTCATTATTTTTGCTCACGGTTTCCTCATACTTACCTTATTTTAAAGTTGTACATATTCATAAAAAGACAGTTGAGCTTCCTGAATTTAGCTCTCTTTAAAATACAGGACTCCCTATGGCCACAAGCTTCCCCAGGGTAAAAGCTGGAAGGAATATTGAACCCGTTTGATCAAACAATTAACTCTAGGAGCTGGAGTCTTGCAAAATCAGCAATATGCTCTGAACTTCGCTAGAACTTTGAAATATCTAAGTCATAAATCTTAAATGCATATGGTAAATTAATGCACTGGTTTGGATGATGGTTTTTAGAAATCCTGTGAAAACAGAAAAAATCTGATTCCTCTGTTTTTCTAAGCAACAGTGTGATAGTTAATGTGCTAAATTTCTCTACATTTAAACTCCGATGATTTTTTTCTAACATATTTTACGTTACTAGTTAGGAAGACATCTGATCATGTTTTCTTCTCCAAATCTATTTTCAAGTCAGTACCATGAACAACCAAACCATACACTTTGAATTGTGTCTTCCTATTCATGTGTTCTACCGTAAAATCTCGTTGAGTTAGTTTTAATGTAGTTAAAAGAATACACATAATTCAATACAATGACTATTTCAGCAGTATTATATTGTTAATAAAATGCATCAGATAATCCCTGCCTGTCTTTTAAATTTTGAGTTAGTATAATTTATCTTATGTGCCATTTAAGATTTATGAGGGTAAAATCACAGCAATCTTAATTAAAAGTGCCAGAGTTTTATATGTTACAGTATTCTTACAAATACCAATACTATTTAACATTGATGACATTTTTTAGCAATTTTATTACCTAAGGTTACAGAACTTCCCCAGAAGTATCTTTCTTATTATGTATATATGTCTCCTTTGTCTCCTAAAAGAATCATAATCAATTACTAGCCCAGCAATATGTTTTAAGTTGTTAGGTATCCATTACACAGGTGATTAAGTCATATATTAAAAATATTACTGGGTCAAGAAACAAACAAAAACATATAAACTTAGAAACATCAATAAAGGAACATAAAAAGGGTATATTTTATAAATGTACATAGATGCCTATCTCAGTATTATCAATCATTTCTTAACCCTCAGGTCCTCCATTCCTATCACTAATAATATTTATATAATACAGTGAATTGTTGTTTGGAATAGAAATAGCCATATAGTGGGACCTTCTCATTACATGTATGAGGAAATTCATTATTGCCTTATTGGTTAATCAAATATTAGGTTTTCCATGGTAATATCTATCTGCATAAACTGACTAGATTGGATAAGGCAGCAAAAAGATTCTTTATAAAAACAACTTATTTAACATATTGGTTAGAATGTTTGTATAAATGTCTTCAAATTATTTGTGTGTTGTTCAAGTTATATGGAAAATATAGAGTTTTCTGTAGTTTGTACTCTTGTAGTTCATGCCCCTATGCTGAGACTATTCCTAATGTCCAGTTTTTATTAAGGTAGCTTGGATGGGGGAGGTTCCAAGCTTCAGCCACCTGCTGTGTTAGTAACAGCCTTCATTGATGAAACTCTAGGCTATGACCTAACTCCCATGACCCCTCATGATGAGTTACCTTTTGTTGCCCTCCTCGTGATTTCCTATGAGTGATTCTTTATTGCATCATTGATCCATCAATAAGTTTCTATTAATATCAAACCTAAAAAAAGCAAGATTCAAAAGCTATCCCATTTTCCTCAAAAGAAGTTCTTTTGCTCTTATGCAAATTTATTCATTTCTTCCAGAATGACTAGCTCTCAGCTTTAAAAACAAAGTGAATTATGACTCTTTATCAAGTTATTGGTCTAACGGCGTTGGTCTCCTCCCAGCTTAAAAAGAAAAGACAGTTCTGGTGTTAACACAGCTAGACTGTGAATTCACCTCCTCCTGTGGACACAACAAATTTACAACTACTCTTAGAACAATTACCCCTGAAAGAGAACTGAAAACTGGATAAAAAGAAGTACACAACAAGGGACAGGGATGACTGAAGTGGAAGAGGCAGAAATTCCTTTCTGGAGAAGACAAAGCCACCTTCTATTCATGGCACTTCACAGCTGGCCAGGAGCAATCTTAAAGGATGAAGCCTTTCCTGGAGGAGCAAGGGATCTGAGCAGGAGAGCTTTACCACAATAAGCAGCTTTTTGGACTCACCACAACAAGTGTCATAATACCCCCAGAAAATCTGTCAGACATAAGGGGGAAAAAGCCTGCTTTTAAAGGGCTCATGCACAAATTCAACCATTTCAGAAACCAACCTAAAATCACCAGAAAGAAAGGTGCACAGTCCTTTGGTGAAAAGAGACTCACTTGACATGCTCTGGGTGCATCTTGGTGAGAGATGAGACCTGCCCAGGCTTGGACCACCTCCCCAGGGACTGAGACATCGGCAGCAACCATTACTGTGACCTAGAACAGGTATGCTGACACACACACTGGCAGACACTATTGGAATTCTTTCCTTAGCCTGTTAGTGCAGAGATCAGCCCCATTCACTAGAGCACTGATTTATTCCAGTTCAGCCAGGGCAGGCAGCCCACCCTAGGGACAGGCCCCACCAAACAGCAAGACCCCGGGCAAATTGTGGGTCCACAAGGTGGGGTACCAGGGACCTCTACAGCAGGCCAGGGGGTCTACCTCTGCAGGGCAGGATGTGTGTGAGGGGTGGGCCTGCATTTGTGGAGTGTGTGGGACCTCTACTGTGGGAGGACTGAGTCTGCTTCAGTAGTTGGGACATGAACATGGAGCAGAACTGTGTTGATGGGGTATGTGGTCCTGCAGGTAGTGGAGCTTGTTAGCTGCAGCAGACTTGTGCTTCACAAAAAGCCACATAGGGGGTTTGCCCTACTTTCCAAAGCCTGAAACTTTTGGCTACCCCCATGCCTGGAGCCAGCCCCACTCAGCTGCAATCCTGAGAGAGCTGAGAACAGTCTTACAGGCCCGAGGCTTACAGGAATTGTAAGCCCCTGAGCCTCACAACCAGCCATGCTGGGGGCCTACTCACTTAAGAGAAAAACTGCAACAGGAATGTGCTTTTAGACATTGCAGTCAACTGTGCTGGGGCATCCCACACCCAATAAAGTGATCGAAGGGACCACAGCAGCCACATGCAGCTGAGTATTACAACCAGCTGGCCCAAAGAATAGCCTAACCTCCCCAGGAAGCTGCAGCAAGAGCAACCCTGCCACAACAGAAGGACACATGTAGTCCACACAGGGGACACTCCTGGAACATTTGAAAATGGTGACCAGAGGGAAGCATACTGCTAGGCCTCATAAGGCATCTCTTACATAAAGCCACCTCTCCAAGATCAGGAGATGTAGCTGATCTATCTAATACATAGATATAAGGACAGAGAAAGAGGCAAAATGAAAAGCAAAGGAATACATTCCAAATAAGGGCAGGACAAAAACCCCACAAAAAGAACTAAAAAAACAGAGATAAACAATCTACCTGACAAAGAGTACAAACTAATAGTCATAAGGATGCTTGCTGATCTTGGGAGAAGAATGGATCAACTCAGTGAGAATGTCAACAAAGAATTGGAAAATATAAAAAAGAACCAATCAAAACTGAAGAATACAATAATGGAAATGAAAAATTCACTAGAGGGACTCAATAGCAGAGTAGATGATACAGAAGAATGCATCAGTGAGCTGGATGAAAGACCATAGGAAATCACCCAAGCTGAACAGAAAAAAGAAGAAAGAATTGAAAAGAATGAGGACAGTCTAAGGAACAGCCGGGAGAACATCAAGTGCTCTAACATCTGTATTATGGATGTCCAAGAAGGAAAAGAGAGAGAAAAAGGGTCAGAGAATCTATTTGAAGAAATAATAGCTGAAAACTTTCCTAACCTAAGGAAGGAAACAGAGATCCACATACAGGTAGAATAGAGATCACAAAACAAGATAAACCCAAAGTGGCCCACACCAAGACATATTATAATTAAAATGTCAACATTAAAGGTAGAGAGAGAATCCTAAAAACTTCAAGAGAAAGGCAACAAGGTACATACAAAGGAAACTCCATAAGGCTATCAGCTGACTTCTCAGCAGAAACCTCACAGGCTAGAAGGGAGTGGCATTATATATTTAGAGTGCTGAAAAGAGAAAACCTGCAGGCAAGAATGTTCTACCTGGCAAGGTTATCATTCAGAATGGAAGGAGAGATAAAGAGTTTCCCAGATAAGCAAAAACTAAAGGAGTTTACCTTTAAGAAACCAATCTTACCAAAAATGATACAGGGACTTTTTGAAGTGAAAAATAATAGACCACAAATAGGAATGAGAAAATTATCAAAAAAAAAAAAAAAACAGTAAAATCACTGGTAAAGGCAAAAATGCAGTAAAGTTAGCAGATCAGCCACCTATGAAGCTAATATGAAGGTCAAAAGAGAAAAGTACTAAAATTATCTATTTTCATGATAAGAGGGTAACAGACACAGATACACACAAAAAAGAGGTTAGATATGATATCAATAGCATAAAATGTAGGAGGAGGGGAGTAAAAGATTAGAGCTTTTAGCAAGAGGTCCAACTTAAGAGACCATCAACTTAATATATTTTGATATATACAAAGGTTATAATATATGAACCTCATGGTAATCACAAACCAGAAACCTATAATAAATACAAAAAAATGTAAGAGAAAGGAACCCAAACATAATACCAAAGAAAGCCATCAAACCACAAGGGAAAGGAGTGAGACAAGAAAGAAACAGAGAAGGACTACTAAAACACCCAGAAAAAAAGTGGCAAAATGGTAATAAGTACATACTTATGAATAGACAATTTAAATGTCAATGGACTAAATGCTGCAATCGAAAGGCATAGTGTGGCCAATGGGATAGAAAAACAAGATCCATATACATGCTGCATATACAACAACCGCACTTCAGATCTACAGACACTCCCAAACTGAAAATGAAGGGATGGAAAAAGATACTCCATGCAAATGGCTGGGGTGGCAATACTTATATCAGACAAAACAGACCTTACAACAAAACTGTAACAAGAGACAGAGAAGGGCACTACATAACGATATAGGGAACAATCCAACAAGAGGATACAACACTTGTAAATATCTATGCATCCAACATAGGAGCACCTAATATATAAAGCAATTATTAAGAGAAATAAAAGGAGAAATAGATAGCAACACAATAATAGTAAGGGACTTTAAGACTCCACTTACACCAATGGATAGATCATCCAAACAAAGATCAATAAGGAAACCTTGGCTGTGAATGACACAATGGACCATACGGACTTAGTAGATATATACAGAACATTCCAACCAAAAACCACAGAATACACATTCTTTTCAAATGCACGCAGAACGTTCTCCAGGATAGATCAATCACATGTTAGGCCACAAAGTTTCTCAGTAAATTTAAGAAGATTGAAACAATACCAAGCATCTTTTCTGACCACAAGGCTATGAAACTAGAATTCAACGAGAGGAAGAAAATCAGAAAAGTGACAAATGTGTGGAGATCTAAGAAAAGGTTGCTTAACAATGATTGGGTCAATGAAGAAATCAAAGAAATAAAAAAATACCTGGAGACAAATGAAAATGAAAATATGACACATCAAAATATATGCAATACAGCAAAAGTGTTTCTAAGCGGGAAGTTTGTAGTAATACAGGCCTACCTCAACAAACAAGAAAAATCTCAAATAAACAATCTAAAAATAGCGGAAAAAGAAGAACAAAGAAAGCCAAAATCAGTAGAAGGAAGGAAGTAATAAAAATCTGAGCATAAATAAATGAAAATAGAGACTAAAAAAAATAGAAAAAAAATCAATGAAATGAAGTTTGTTCTTTGAAAAGATAAAAAAATTTACAAACCTTTAGCTAGACTCACCAAGAAAAAAAGAGAGAATGCTCAAATAAATAAAATCAGAGGTTGAAGAGGAGAAATTACAAGGGACACCTGAGAAATATAAAAGATTATAAGACAATACTATGAAAAGCTATACACCAACAAATTGGATAATCTAGAAGAAATGGATAAATTTCTAGAATCATACAACCTTCCAAAACTGAATCAAGAAGAAATAGTGTTTGATTTGATGAATCACCAGTAAGGAGATTGAAATGATAATCAAAACCTCCTAAAAAATAAAAGCCCCAGACCAGACAACTTCCCTGGTGAATTCTACCAAACATTCAAACAAGACTTAGTACCTATCCTTCTCAAACTCTTCCAAAAAACTCAAGAGGAGGGAAAGCTTCCAGAACTCATTTTACAAAGCCAATATTACCCTGATACCAAAACCAGACAAGGACAACCCCCAAAAAAGAAAATTACAGGTCAGTATTTCTGATGAACTGGATGCAAACATCCTCAACAAAGTACTAGCAAATTGAATACAATACTTTAAAAACATCATACCCCAAGATCAAGTGGGATTTATTCCAGGAATTCAGGGATGGTTCAACACCTGCAAATCAATGTGATACACCATATCAGCAAAATGAAGAATACAAATCACATGATCATCTCAATAACTGCAGAGAAAGCATTTCACAAGATAGAGCATCCATTTATGATTAAAAAAAAATCTGAGTAAAATGGGTATAGAAGTAAAGTACCTCAATACAACAAAGGAGATATGTGACAAATCCACGGCTATTATCATTCTTAATGGAGAAAAACTGAAAGCTATCCCTCTAAGAACAGGAACCAGACAAGGATGCCCACTTTCACCACTCTTATTTAACATAGTATTGGAAGTCCTACCCAGAGCAATCAGGAAAGAAAAAGAAGTAAACGGAATCCTAATTGGAAAGGAAGAAGTAAAACTTCACTATTTGCAGATGACATGGTTTTGTATATAGAAAACCCTAAGACTTCACCAAAAAGTGTTTAGAAATTATAAATGAATATGGTAAAGTTGCAGGATACAAAATCAACATACAAAATCAGTTGCCTTTCAATACACTAACAGCAAAGTAGCACAAAGAGAAATTAAGAATACAATCCCATTTACAATTGAAACAGAAAGAATGAAGTCCCTAGGAATAAATTTAACCAAAGAGGCAAAGACTTGTACACTGAAAACTATAAAACACTGTTGAAAGAAATTGAAGAAGACACAAAGAAATGGAAAAACATTCCATGCTCTTGGATTGGAAGAATTAACATACATAAAATGTCCACACTTCCTAAAGCAATCTACAGATTCACTGCAATCCCTACCAAAGTTCCAATGATATTTTCCACAGAAATAGAACACAGAATCCTAAAATATGTATGGAACAACAAAAGACCCCAAATAGCTAAATGATTCCTGAGAAAAAAGAACAGAGCTGGAGGTCACACTCTCTGATTTCATAATATACTACAAAGCTATAGTAACCAAAACAGCATGGTACTGGCACAAAAACAGACACATAGATCAATGGAACAAAATCAAGAGCCCAGAAATAAACCCACACATCTTTGGAAAGTTAATTTTCAACAAGGGAGCCAAGAACATACAATGGAGAAGGAAAGTCTCTTCAATAAATGATATTGGGAAAACTGGACAGCCACAAACAAAAAAGTGAAAGTAGACCATTATGTTACACCATACAGAAAAATTCACTCAAAGTGAATTAAAGACTTGAATGTAAGACCTGAAACCATAAAATTCCTAGAAGAAAACATAAGGAGTGTGCTCTTTGACATTGTTCTTAGCAGCATATTTTCAAGCTCTATGTCTGATTGGGCAAGGGAAACAATAGAAAAAATAAACAAATTGGAATACATCAAAGCTTCTTCAGAGCAAAAGAAACCATCAACAAAATGAAAAGACAACCTAACAATCAGGAGACAATATTTGTGAACTATCTATCTGATCAGGGGTTAACATCCAAAATATATTAAGAACTCATACATCTCAACAACCAAAGAACTAACAACGCAATCAAAAATGGGCAAAACATCTAAACAGACATTTTTCCAAAGAAGATATACAGATGGCCAATAGGCATATGAAAAGATGTTCAACATCATAAATTATTAGGGAAATGAAAATCAAAACTACAGTGAGATATCATCTCATGCCAGTTGGAATGGGAATGGCTATTATTAACAGACAAGAAATAAGAAGAGTTGGAGAGGCTGTGGAGAGAAGGGAACTCTCATACACTGCTGACGGGAGTGCAAACTGGTTCAACCACTATGGAAAACAGTATGCAGATTCTTCAAAAAAAGTAAGAATAGATCTACCATATGATCCAGCTATTCCACTGCTGGGTATTTATCCAAAGAACATGAAAACACAAATGTGTAAAGATACTTGCACCCCTATGTTCATTGCAACATTGTTCACAATAGCCAAGACTTGGAAGCAACCTAAGTGCCAACTGAGGGATGAATGGATGAAGAAGATGTGGTATATATACACAATGGAACTCTGCTCAGCCATAAGAAATGATGAAATCCAGTCATTTGTGAAAACATGGATGGAACTTGAGTATATTATGCTAAGTGAAATAAATAAGAGGGAGAAAATGAAATACCATACGATCTCAGTCAAATGTAGAAGATAAAAACAACAACAAACAATCACCTAGAGACAGAGACTGAATTGGTGGTTACCAGAGGGAAAGGGGACAGAGGAGGGTGAAATGTGTGATTAGGCACATGTGTGGTGATGGATTGTAATTAGTCCTTGGGTGGTGAACATGACGTAATCCCCACAAAAATTGAAATATATAATGATGTACACCTGACATTTATATAATGTTATAAACCAATGCTACATCAATAAAAATTAAATAAAATGAAATTAAAAAAAGACAAAGGATTTTTGCCCCACAATAGGAAAACTTTGCTCCAAAGTGATTTGCTCCCTGCATCCTTTATACAGAATTAGCTGGGAGACTTTATTTTTCATATAACTTCTTTGGGCACCATTTTACACATTATCTTTAGTACAATATTATAATATTCTACAAGAAACTAGATGTGATGAACCAATAATCATTTCCATACTTCTAATTGTGGTATCTGTTGAGTGAATAAACAAGTACCTGGATAAATGAATTGATTTTCACGTGTTTTCTAACATTTTGCATCTAAGGGCCATGACCTCAAATTGTAGTCATAGACTTTGATTCTATGTTTATTTAACAAAAAGAATGTCCAGGGGCAAACCTGGTGGTGCCGTGGTTAAGTTGGCGTGCTCAGCACTGGCAACCCAGGGTTTGAAGGTTCAGATCCTGGGTGTGAACCCAGCAGCACTCATTAAGCCATGCTGTGGAGGCATCCCACGTAAAGTAGGGGAAGATTGGCATAGACATTAACTCAATGACAATCTTCCTCATGAAAAAAGAGGAGGATTGTCAACAGATATTAGCTAAGAGCCAATCTTCCTCACACACACACACACACACACACACAATAAATAAATAAATAAAGTAAGCAAATAAATAATAAAAAGAGAATGTCCAGGCTATTCAAATTTCTATTTAGTAAAAACAAACAGTCCATATGTTATTGATCACTTGGCAAAGCAAGTTTATCCATGTGACCTTTGCATAATCTTAGGAGTCAGCTTTAAAATATTTAATATCCTATAATTATTATATAATTCTTTCTTATTTAGCAACGAAATTACTTTCTCATAAACATCATTCACATAAAGTCTTTAAGCACTAATGTTAACTTTTTTAGTAAAATACCTTCAAAAACAAGTTTACTGGATGCCCATTACACAGAATTTTTCTGAAAACTGGGTAAAAATACATATTGTTTTTCATCTGTGAATGCATTGCTCAGCCATTTGTCCTAGCTTTGAGGGTTTTGTTTTGCTTTTCTTTGTTTTTAATTATATCCTAAATATAGTTATAGAGCTTTAAACACTATTGAGTTGAGTGTACAGGAGTCTCTTGGGATCTTTTAAAACTTTGTAATTTGAGTGACATTGTTATAATTATAGCAAACTAAATAGGTAGAGGGTGGTGATTCAAGACATCAAACTATTGGCTGGGAATTATTCCTCTTCTCATGGTCATCTGCTGATGTAGGAGAGGAAGAGCTATTCCTCTACCCTCTAGGTCCTTTTGGCTGGTCTAAGAATTAAATTGACATGAGACAGAATAACAGGAGAAAATCCAACAAAGTTTAATAACAGGTGTACATGGGAGAAACCCAGGAAAACTGAGTAACTCATCAAAATGGCTGAAGCCACCACCTTAAATATCATCGTCAGCTAAAGACAAAGAAGGATGCTGGGGGTAGTGGTTTGAGACTTCAAAGGGGAGGAAGGCAATTTACCTGGAGATGAAAAAGCAAATGTTTGTTAACAAATGTTTGCTGGGTCATCTAGAGACAACATGAAGAGAGAGAGAGAAATTTGAAAAAATGGGCATAGCAGTATCCTCCCAGTCTACCGTACCCAGAACTATCTATGGTGATGCCCTGTCCTGGGACAGCCCTTCTATCTTAAATTCCTTCAGGCAGTTAAAGGAAAGGTCAAGGTTTCTTTTTGTTAATTTTAAAAAAATCAAGCCAGAGAGACACACTTTGGGGTGACAGATTCTGATCCCCCACACTGACCTGTAGTCAAAGGGTCTGGTACAAATGGTGCAAAGATCCTAATCACAAAAAGAATAGAAAATTCACTGGCCAAGTCCCAGATACAAGCAGTTTGGAATCACCAAGCTTGCTAGAACTTTGATTCAACACAATTTCTGGGCACTAGAATAGTGTTCTTTTATGTAGCACTTGTCTTGACTTGGTTTTGTTTTAGATACAGACCAATACTCTCCAAGCTCAGATCTTCTGGTCTCTACAGCCCTCCCCCACCAACTACATTGTTAAATTTCTATTTACATGTATGACTGCGCAATCCCCAGTGATGGAGTTGGTATTTTGTTTACCATTGTGGTTACAGGACTCAACACAGATAATGAAACCCAACACGGTGCAGAAGATTCTTGTTAATAAATGATTAAATGGAGGGAGGATTTAAAGCTGCAGGGTTTGAAAAGAGTCAGGAATTAAGAAAGTGGACTTATATGTTTAATGATGATGTTGGTGGTGAGGATATGGTACTGGCTATGATAGAACGCAGGGAACTGGGTTATTTTCTGGTAGACACTTAGAAACAACTGAATGTATTTGAGAATTATGTGATTACCATGTCACATTTAGACTTTATGTGGCTTTTTTTTTCATTATATGAAAGATTGGAATTTGGCAATACAAGGGATCTGGAGATCAGTAAACAAGCTATTGTTACAACTATGATAAAAATATAGTAGGGACCTCAAATGGTATAAAAGAAGTAGAAGCTGATTTGAGGAAGGAGACATAGATATTTTATTAGTAGAATCAAGGAATATTGATGACATTGAATGTGATGAGGGAATAAGCAAGTATGATTCAAGGTTTATGAAGGAAAATGAACACTGTATATGAAAGTCTGTTACATTCCAAAAATACCCCCTGTGGAATGCAGAGGGAGATGTTAATTTTATCTTCTTTCTACATTCTCGGTAACAATTCAGTAATAATGTAACCATGTACTGGATTTCTTTCTACTATGGGCAATATTTTTATAAATGTATTTCTTTTTCTTGACTAAAACATTCGGCCCCTTGGTTACTTTAACTGAGAGAGTGCTTGTATCAATTCACAGTACTCCCTAATTTAGATGACTATGTGTTTCTTTTAGCTAAAAAGTGATTTTTGCATGATCCATTTTTCTAACGCTTTGGAAAGAAAAAGTTTAAATATAATCACCCACAAAGATCTAGCATGGAAACCAGTATTCTCTCCAATGCGAAATTCCTGTATTTGTAGAGGTAAATATGTGAAGAAAAAAATTAAAATTAAAAAGTAAGAAGTAAAAATATTTAAGGTTAAAAGAATTTTAATTTTGGTAAACATATGTTTATGGTGTCATAGTTCAAATAGAAAAATTATATATATTACATATAGAAAAAGTATAAAATAAAGGTAACTCAAATTTGTGTCTAATTATAGTTTTGCAAAGAATAACGTTGCAAAGGGAAAGTGTATTACTTTATAGTTTAAGCTATCATGTACATTTTATTCTAAATTATAATTTATATTTTTGTTCTTATGTGAGTTTTTAAGCATATCAGATAGAACAGCAAACAAAACCCAAGGAAGTAAATATGTCAAATAGTTAAGCTGAATATATGAATATTTGATTTAGCTGGAAACTTTCTATAGCTAAGCATTTGAGGAGAAAATAGTTTACACCTCAATTCACATGAAATGAATCTTCCAGCTTTTGAATATTTTTTATTATCCAAAAATATCCCTCATGTCACCACATTATAACTTTGGAAAGTCTCACAAAGTATCTTTTCACAATTCTAGAGGAATTTTCTTCTATTGGTCAGAATTCCCTTTTTTACTCTGAGAGATTTCTGTTCTCTTGGCACATGTACTGCAGCCTATTTCCTCTCTGTCATTCACTTTTGGTTCCATGTTCACCATTTTCTCTTTTTGGCCCACTTCACACTCACTATCTCTTTTCTTTTTATTGGTTTACAATACAGAACCCCAAGAGTGATTGTTCTTATTAGACACTTATTGAAATCACATTAATAAAACTAATATATTACCAAAAATGTTACATTTTACTGTTAGATAAAACTGTGGTCATTGCACACCATAAGTAAAGTTCCACTGAGTCAGTCTTCCTGTGGAGTTTACTCTCTCCCTCTTCCTCCTTCTCTTTCTCCCTGCATATACCTTCATATATATGATATATGCATCCCCCATGTTCATTACAGCATTATTCCCAATACTCAAGATGTAGAGTGTCTGCATCTTGTGGATGAACAAACCAAATGTTCATCATTGGGTAAATGGATAAAGAAAATGTTATATACACACAAAGAAATATTATTCAACCATAAAAAGAGGGAAAACCTGCCACAGGTGACGACATGGATGGGCCTTGAGAACATTATGCCAAGTAAAAGAAATCAGTCACAGAAGGACAAATGCCACATGATGCCACTTATATGAGTTATCTAATATAGTCAAAGTGATAGAAGTAGAAAGTAGACTGGTGGTTGACAGGGGCTGGAGGAAGGGGTAAATAGAGTTGTGCAATGGGTATAGTTTCAATCACGCAAGATGAATAATTTCTACATATTTGCTGTACAACATATGCCTATAGTTAAGAATACTGTAGTGTACACTTAAAGTTTTGAAAACCTGCACAGGGATGTTTATAGCAGCTTTATTTTTAATTTCCAAAACTCGCAAGCAAGTGAGTGGATAACAAACAGTGATATATTCAGACAACAGAATATTATTTAGTGCTAAAAAGAAACAAGTGATCAAGCCAAAAAATGATATGGAGGAATCTTAAATGCATATTACTAAGTGAAAGAAGCCAATCTGAAAAGGGTATATACTGTATGAGTCCAATCATATGGCATTCTGGCAAAAGCAAAATTATGGAGGCAGTAAAAAGATCAGTGGTTGCCAGAGGTTTGTGGTGAGGAAAGCGTGAATGGGTGGAACACAGAGGAATTTTAGGGCAGTGAAGCTGTGCTGTATCATACTGTAATGGTAGACACATGTCATTACACATCTGTCAACCCCACAGAATGTACCATACCAACGGTAAACTCCAATGTAATCTGTGGACTTTGGGTGATAAAGATACATCAATATATTTCACTGGTTGTAACAAATGTACTGTGCTGCTGAGGGATATTGATGGGGGCAGACTGTGCATCAGGCTGGGGGCAAAAGGTATATGGGTTCTCTCTTTAATTTGCTGCTCCATTTTGCTGTGAACCTAAAACTGCTCTAGATAATGTCTATTTTTTTAAGTGCATTGAATGGCTTAGTGATAATGTCATTAAAATAAATTTTATCAAAACTAAAAAAATTATATTTTGTGTAGCATGAAAAAAGATAGTGGTTGCTTGGTTTAGATGCTAAGTCAAATACAGATATTGTACAGCCATGATTTCAGTGCTATAATCTTGGGAGATGTTCACCTTGTTCTAGAGATCATTGAAGATGGAATGAGCACACGTTCTTTATCCTTGGCGAAAACCTAATCTTAAGATCTTTGCCATCGTAATAGAGAGGGCAATATAGATGGGGAACAAAAAACAGAAAAAACAAAAACAAAAAAATATTTCAAGCATCTAACAGTTTTCTAGTTTAATAGTGATCAAAAGTTTTTCGAAATTTGAAGAAACTCGTGCCCTGAAAAACAACAATTACATAGCTTTTCTAGTTATACAAAAACAAAACAAACTGCAATGGAAATGTTTCAGAACCGGGTCCGGTGATTTGAACTACTGCTTTGGGGATGAGGAGAACAAAGAAAAGTAAAACTACAACCATCACTGCCAAAAACACATGCATGTGTGTACACAGGCACAGGCACCCACACATAAACATACACGCATACTTGTACACTCACACAGTTTGAAGACACGACAAGTCTGATCCCAGCAAACTCATCTACTCTCGAAGTAAACAGAACAAAACCAAAGGGCAATGGGGTCAATAGAGTTGGACAGTTTGGTTGGTTCTCCATCCAGTTTCTTACCTCTGTATGGAAGTGACTAGTTTGCCTGCGTCTTTCTAGATCAGAGTTCTTTATGGCTCCCTGGCGGCTCGATGAACATCTGGATTGCAGTTCTTGCAGGGACTTCATGTTTTTCATGATGATAGCCTTTGAAAGTCACAGTTAGTGTCTTCAAGGACATTTATCAATGGGAATCATTAACATGTGACAGTCAGAGGAGGACACAAAAAATGATGGAGTGATTCTTACAAACAACAGATTGTTTCCTGGAGAATACACACACACACACTTAAAATAAAATCTGTAGGGTGACGTTCCCCTGCATGGGGCTGAAGGGAGGGGACATATTCAAATTTATTGAAATTTAGGCAGACTTGTCAGAGTAAGTTCATAACAAAATATTTTACTTATTTTTAAGCCAAATTAATGAAATTTGTCTAAGTTAGATTTTATATTGACTTTGAAAGAAATACCAGTGCAAATCTCTAACTGAGTAGAGGTATGTTGTGCCTTCCTGCGTTAGCGTTTGGTGTATTTCTGGTTGTGCAGACATTTAATGACTGCACTTAAATTAATATAGACTGAATGAAGGAACAAATAAGTTTATAAATTAAACTATTTTCATTTACTATTATTCCTTTTCTCAGTAATATGTCAAGGACTACTAAAGAATAAGTTTGGGGTTTTACTCAAGTGAGCGCTGGGAAGCTGAAATTCAGTATTGCTCGTTTAAAGACTATATGATCTGGATACCAGATTTCAGTGGATACCCTTATAGGATATGAATTTTTTTAATTAAGAAAATTACTTCTAATTGTTCTGGCATATTTATCTAATCAACATAAAGAAAAGTAGGAAATTGAAGCAAATACTCAGATAGGTAAAGCATGCCCCTCTACTCTCCTCTGGAATGACAACAAAATTTCCAATAATATCCCTAAAAGTTTTTATTATTCTAGTGTCAATTTGAGTGACTCATATACAGTTTATCCACATAAGACCTTCCATTTTCTTTACATTTAGGCATGTATAATTATAATCTATTTTCTCACTTTTACCTAAGTACAATTTTTAACTTTATAATTTATTAAATTGCATTAATTATGAAAATTAGTGTAATTAAATACTCTTCCTACAAATATATGAGAAAAGCATGTATTTCTCCAATATAGATTTCTTTTTTAAATTCTAAAGTAATTCATCTACATTTCTCTCCAAATTTAAAGTGCCTCAAGGACAGGGAAGCAGGAGGCAACACAAAATCAGAGGCAAAAAATATCCAGCCGGTAATGAGATAGTGTTACATTTAGAAAATCTACATATTGCTTTTGGGGCCGTAGGAGCGGAAGAACTATTCCTCCACCCTCTGGGTTCTTCTGGCTGGGCTTAGAGTGAAACTGCCCTGAGACGGAACAGCAGGAGAGAATCCAGCAAAGTTTAATAACACGACACATGGGAGAAACCCAGAAAAACTGAGTGACTCCCCAAAATGGCCAAAGCCACCAGCTTAGATATCATCTTCAGCTAAAGACAAAAGAGGGTGTTGGGAGTAGTAGTTTGGGACTTCAAAAGGGAGGAAAGCTTTTCACAAAGGGATGGAAAACCAAATGTTTGGTAAACAAATGTTAGCTGTACCTAGCAAAGACCATTCGATTTGGGGAACTTTCATCAAATGGGCCTTGCTAAGTTCCTCCCTGTCATCTGCACCTAGTTTGTACTATACTATAGTTCTCTAAGGGGACAGCTCCTTCCTGCAACAGGCCTTCTATCTGAAATCCTTTTAGGAAGCTGGGGGAAGGTCAAAGTTTCTTTCTGAGTCTTTTGTTCTTAAAACTAATTAAGCCAAAGAGACATTTTAGGGTGGCAAATTCTGATCCCCACAGGTGCCACACCATCTTTCACCTAATGCTGTTCAATATGGTTATTATTAAGCCAATTCAATTAAATCAAATTCAGAAATTAAAAATAAAATTCACTTTTTAATACTGTTTTGAGACTTCAAGGACTTGATCTTTGCCATGACACGTGGCTCAGCCGTTTGACCCCCTTGTATTTCTGTTTATACATGGCTAATACTGATAATAACACTGACACATTTCAAATACAAATTTGGAGGACTAGCTCACAAAATAGGATAATTTGACAATTTATTAGACTTCTTAATAGATGTTTAGATCATTTTAACAGGCTTGTATAAGTGTTTCATTAATGTTATATATTTTATCATCTTATATTTTGAATGCTTTGATAGAGACAATATTAAGAGCAGTAATATGTGTGTAGTAAAATTGTCACTATAAATTTCAAAACAAAATTCTACTTCTTTTTATTTTTATTTGAGTATCATATACCTATATTTTAGCACTATTGGTTCTAGGAAATTTTAGGAATTTAGGAAATTTAGTGTCAATAACTACATTTACAAAATTTATCTCATTTGATCCACAGAAATCTGAAATGGTAGAAATATTATTATCATTTTATAAGTGAACAAATTAAGGCTTCATAAAAACAATAAAACCTCAAGGGTGGGTGTTTTATTAAACATTTTCTAGTTCTACCAATACATAAACCTCTATAGTTGGTCATCACGGAAGTTTGTGATATTTTCAAAATATTCACTGCCTTCCCTGTAGGAGGGATATGCATTCTCCCATTCTCAACCCTCCCCCTCCCCCGTACACACTGATCCTAGGCTCTGCCAGTGACCTGCTTTGCCTGCTAGATTGTGAGCAATGGCAGGACCATGAATCACTTCTGATTAGAAACTTGCAGAAGTACTGAGTTATTCTTCCATGTTCTCTTTTTAATTTGCCAGGGGAAAAGCAATGCCCCAGAAGGAGGCTGCTCTATCACTGGATCCAAGAAGGAGGATAATATGGAACAGAATGGCAGCTTACCCGTGAAGGACATGTTACTTCTTAGACATGTTACTCAAGGGAACAGGAGGAGGTTAGGGGAGGAAAGTGTTTTCCATTGTAAACCTCAGAGATTTATAGTGATTGGTAATATAGCAAGATTTAAGCTAGAAGGATATATAATTGTAATGTTTCTGATTGGATGCTTTTAATACTGTCTGGGAGCTTCTTATCTCATGAGAAATACCACGATATTTTAGATAACTATGAAGGATATTGTCCATAAAAGATTTTAGCAACTAAAATCCTCTGTCCTCTCATTTCCATCCATTTATCCAACTTCCTAATTTGAGAGCTTTGAACAATAATATCTTCTGTATGGCTACACCTTAAATATTTATCATCATACTCATCTAAGGTTCACCATTTATCATATAGTTTCCAGAGACGTCAACAGACTTTTGCTAATCCTTGTAGTGAGAGTCAATAACATCTGCATAGTTTACTATCCATATTAATACATTAGTTGATTGTCTTCATCAAAATAACTTTACTATTCTAGGAAACTCTTGCCTGGGAAGATAAAGTTGCAAATATAACTTTAATGTTGACTCTAGTAACTTCATGAGATCCATCTACTCCTCAATATAAACCATACAAATGGCATTTTACACAGGATACCCTTTAATTCCCTCACCTTAAAATTCTAACCTCACTCAGCCACCAATCCTAAATTATCATAATGATTCTTATCGAATTCTGATCAATCTCCCTTATTTAAACCACCTTAAATCAGACTTCAAAATCTCGATAAATTTCTCAACATTGACCTTATCTCTCGGAGATAGTCCTCAGATTTCACAGAGCAATAGCCTATTTGTCAACACATTGTATGGGCGATATTTTGGGAACCAAGCATTTGGCAGTAGGATAGAAAAATACTGTCAAATGTGCCTCTCTAGCTGCTTAAGCCTCTGCTTCTTGCCCAGCCTCCCCTCAACTACTGTTACCACCCAAGGTGGGGGTCATCTGCTTGCCATAGGACATGCCAATAGTTAAGAGGCAAGGTGGTAGGAGAGAAAGGACTTTTTATTACAGCTTGCTAGTAAGGGGGAAGATGGCCAACTAATGTCTGAAAGAACCATCTTACAAAACAAAAGCTAGAAGCCAGTTATATAGGAGGCTGGTCTCCAGGTAGGGGCATCCCTCTGATCTCTGGGTGGGTGCAGACGTCTGGTTTTAGTTCCTGATAGTCTTTTGTTTTACAGGATATGCATCAGAGACTGGAGCAATGCCTTATACCCTGATCTTTCAGTTGTCATTAATGATGATTAGCAGCATAGACTCTGCCTCGGGGTTATCATATTCCTAAGGAACTCAAAAGAGCAAAGTTATCAACATATAGCAGCTGGTAGGGGCCATAAAATCTAGAGAGCATGTCTGGGTTAGTTAGTCAGAGGTCATTCAAAGTTAGAATATGGTTTCTGTTTTACAATATGGCTTCCCTCATGTCAACCTTGTGTTGAGCTGGTATCACTACCAAGAAAATAGGGAAAGAATTGAGATGACTTCATGACTTGAAAGTTATTCAAATTATAATCCACAAATAGCGTAAGCAATCAAAAATGAAATAATATTTCAATTATTACTTTTAAGTTCATTATAGACAATTTTCAAAAAATTAGCTTCTCTCTTGGGTACTGTGTTGTGAGACTCTAGAGGTGGGTAAATGATCAAGTTAGATTACAGGACAAGAAAGGAACAAAAATCGAGAGGAATATAAACAAATGAAAGGGTGGAAACAAAATGTTTATATATTTTAAATAACATCTAATGGAAAGTGAGGTTAAAAATGGGGGTATACTGAGTGCAAAATTTACCTGCCTTAAAACTCAGATGTTCAGAAGACTGTTGTTAAAAACAAAAGTTTTCTGTGACTTAATTGGCCTTCCTCCTGTGCCCTCATCCATCCACTGGTTCAAAGGGAGAAAAATAATGTTGGATCATGAAAGTTATAAAATATCTTTGATTTAATAATTCGATTAGTCCTTTTTGCAGACAGTCTCTAATTAGGATAAAAATCCTCAGTCATTGGGATAATTTTCCCTTCTCCTGCTGACTTGGTGTCACCTTGGAACCTTGCTAGAGATCCCCTTTGACTGTCACAGAGATCGGCAATCTCTATACTACAAGAGAATCTAAGGCAGCTCAGAGAGCTAAACCTTAGAGCCTACCTCTACCTGGTCATGCTGTGCTACAAAATTGCTGTGACCACACCATACATAGCTGTTGGTTGTGAAGGGAGGTCTCTTTTCAGGTCCTACATGGACAGCAGGGCCAATGGCACGTCTCTTTGCCCTCAGGAGTTCTTTTATTCATTGAAGGCGTCACTCACTTTTCAAAAAAGTGGGAAATCAGGATCTAATTTGGATAGTTACTTTTCTCTTCCTTTCCTCGATAACTTCGAGCCGAGAAAGCAGCTGAATTTGCTTCCACTCCTCCCTTCTTTTCACTTAGCTGATACAAGTGATCCTGCATATTCTCCTCACCACAGGGAAATTCAATTATTTGAGTTCTCTGGAGTAGAGTTGTTGATACGGCAACGAAGGAAAAAAGGAATTTGGAAAATCCTTTCTCAAGTTAATAGCATGACTCGCAAAGCTGTTGTCTTGTGCATAATCCAATTTGAATGTCAAAAAATTAATATTGCTTAGGCATTACTCCTTTCATTTCATCTGTAACAAATTTTAATCTTCTTCTAAGCAGATAAATGCCTAGGGTAGTCCAGGTCAAAGGCCAGATACTCAGGAAAGCAAAAGGATGAAAAAATACAATTTTAAAATCAATTACTGCTATTAAAGTGGTTTACTTAAAAGCTCACCACATCTGCATACAAAATTTCCTTCTTCTTGCGTAATTTGCTTTCATACTACACTTTGTACATCTTTTAATAGAAAATATTAAATATTTAAAACATAAGAGCAATACAAAGTTTATAATAAAATATATCACTTCTCTCCTCTAACCTAACCAATTCCAAAAACACTTTTCTAAGAAGTAGGTACTTTTTCTGTTTTTAAATAATTAAGGTAAATGTAAGGATCTTTAATTTCGAGTGAGTTTTGACAAATGCACACACCCATTAAACCCACAACTCAGTCATGAGATAGAACATTTCCATCGACCTCAGAGAATTTCCTTCCGTCTCTTCACAGTTGCAGGGGAGCAGAATTTGCCACCCCAAAGTAAGCCTTTTTAGCACAAGAGATTTTCATGTATTAGGGAACATAGGGTAGCTAATCTGATTTGAAACGGATTCAATTTAACTTGAAAGAAGACTGATTTATGGCCTACCAAACATACATTGTACACCTGCTTTAACCATTGAAGCAGAGTGCACTCTCCTAAGATAGGAATGTGTGCTTCCCCTCCTACTACGCCAGCGTCAGTAAGGCCTGTGTATTAGTCCCTTCCTTGACATCAGGGTCATATTGACCTGCCAATTTGCAACTGAATACGTCTTTGAAACTTTGATGAATATGTGTTCTGGGTGTGGTATTTTTGTGTTGTTGAGGAAGAGTAGCCCTGAGGTAACATCTGTGCCAATCATCCTCCATTTTGTACGTGGGACACCACCACAGCACAGCTTGATGAGCAATGTGTAGGTCCACCTCTGGGGTCTGAACCCAGAAACCCAGGCCGCCAAAGCAGAGAGTGCAAACTTAACCCCTATGCCACTGGGCTGGCCTCCTGGGGCTGTTTAATATATGCTCTTTGTTCTAAAAAGGTATAAAATTGTACTGAAAACCAAGATGCATGGTGCACAAAATAATATTCTCTCCCTTTATTTTATAGTTTAAAATTTTTTGATAAACCATCAAGTCATATAACCACCAACAAAATCAAAATGTTTAACAGTTCTGTCACGTCCAGGATGTTCCTCTGTGACATTCTCTTGTCACTCCTCCCCTTATCCCAGGTCCTGACAATCACTGATTTGTTTTCTTTCTCTATATCATTGCGTTTTTCAGAATCTCGTATGTGTGTATCTAGCCATTTGAGTCTGGCTGCTGTCACTTAGTAATTGCACTGAGATTCATCTAAGTTGTGGTGGGTATCTTGTGTGTGTGTCTGTATATTGTTCATTTTTTATTGCTGCATAGTATTATCATTGTATGGATATACCACAATAGCTTTATCCATTTCTTAGATAAATAATATTGAGATTTTTTTCCCCCAAGTTTTTGGAGATTATAAAGAAAGCCAACATAAACATTTGAGGAAAGGTTTTGTGTGTCCATGCATTTTTAACTTCTTTTAGTAAACATATAGGAGTGACTTTGCTAGGATATATTATAAGTGCATGTTTAATTTTTTCAGACATTGTCAAAATGGCTTATCTTTTCCTGCTTTTCTGTATATTTAGTAACTTCTTATTGAAAACTGACGTAATTTTTATATTTTTAAGTGCTGGATTTTGTATTAGTTTTTAAAAGGGTAGGGTGTTTTTTCTAGCATGAACACAAGTTATTTTAGATTCTTCTACAGTCTGTTTTCCAGCCCCCAGCCAGAGTTATACTTCTAAAATATGTCATTTTGTAATTGTAAGTAGTTCAATATTATACCTTTGCTCAGATTCCTCAATGGCATCCCACTTCTCTTAAAGTCAGAAGTAAAGCCCTTAAAATAGCTCACAAAGACAAATTAGCCCTAAGGCAGAAATGTAGCGAGGCATTTGTGGGGCTATCTCCATATCTCCGCTGGTGTTATTTGCAATTATTCCCTTGAGCTCATCTCATGGTTTTCTCTCCTCCTGGCTTACACACAAATCTTAACTGTTTCTTGAATGTGTTAAGTGGGTTTCTACCTTAGATATTTCATAGATGCTGAGCCCTCTGTCTGGGACGTCTTTCCTAGTTATCCTCATATATCATTCCTGCACCTTTTTGAGGTGTCTGCTCCCATGCCAACTGCCTAGTGAGTAATTCACTGATAAACTTGTACTAGATTCTATATTTATCTCATTGATTACCTTGGAGAATACAGCATTAGTACAGTGAAAGGCATGCAAATTAGTATTATTTATCTCTTCTCATGTAATTTTCTTTTCAAATTTAATTTGCCTATTTCATTTAAACATTTTATGGCAAAAGACTAGATGTTGAATTAGCTATTGAACATTTAATTTCATAATACATTTTTTACTTTTCCCAAATACTGGGTCTGAGATTACATAAATATAGAGGAGTAAATCAACATTTTAAGTGAATAAAATGAGGCTTAAGTGGTGAAAATATATGTATTTTTAAAAATGTGTGTATAAAGTAACAATATTTACAATAAAATTGCATTACATATGGTATATTCAATTTTGTTTTTCATTTACATTTTATCCACAACTCCATTTGAAAGTGATTCAGAGCTAAATTAGGAAATTAGCAATTTTAACAGCTAAATGTGGCTGAGATTCTGTTGCCCATCATAGTTATCACTCTTATAAAGCCCCTCGGCTCCCTGGCCCTGTCACTTCTGCCTTCTTCTCTCAAACTCCTTCATGTGGCTTACGAAGCCTGACATATTGGGTCCCCTGTCTATCACTCTGATCTCATCTTCTACTCTTTTCTCTCCCTCCTAGCCTCTCTAGACTTCCTTAGATTCATTTAGATTTGAGGACAATCTGTGGGTATTTGCACTGCTTATTCCATCTGCTAGGAATGTTCTTCCACAGATATTGGCCATTCCTGACAGTGTTTAGTTCTTTAGAGAGCAGTGAAAATATCTCCCACTCAGAGAGTTCTCTTCTGATTATCTGATCAGCTCATCATTTTACAATATTTTATTTCTTTCTTTAACACCAAACACTTTTTGACAGCATTGTTTGTTGAGGTGAGTTTGCATTGAAAATAATGAAGCTTAAGTTTCATTTACCTTCTTTTACTTGTTTTTATGTCCCACACCAGTCCTTCTAAAAATGTATCCATTTATTTTCGTAAAATTTGCAAAATTAATGAAACTGTTTGGTGAGACTGCTATCCCTTTTGATTCTGATTTCCAATACATTTCCTTTTTGTATCAGGTTTAATCGAAGTGGCCACCTTCACTTGAGTTTAAGTGGAATTGGGGCTTTGAATATGTTTAGTTTGATCTAATGGGATATGTCAGTTTGGTTCCCAGTACCTTCCATGTATATTTGGTTTACTGGTAAGCATCCTGATGTCAATGTTGGAATGACGTCTATAAATACTTTGCACACAGTACACTCACCCAGACTTACCAGCATCCTGGCATAAATAGACAGGGGCAGTGGTCTTTTCTCAATATTACGTCTTATGGCATCTAGCATGCAAAATATGTGGATGGTGGAGGAGAAATAAGAATAACTCTAGCCTATTTAAAATGCTTTTCATCATCAGACATGTAAAATTGTAAGCTGAGGTTATAAGCTTAGTTAAAATATATGTTTTATTCTCGGAGGAATATACTTAATAACACAATATATAGCATCACATAAAAATATCTTCAAATGTTTTGGGGATCATGCAAAGGAGAATTTATCAATATTCCAGTGTTTTTAAGGGGAAAATATGCAGCAGTATACAGTGAGGAATTAAGTATGTCTGTGAAGTGTGTCATAGTTTATGCATCCCAATATACTACATTGGTCTTCAGTATCTTATAAGCCTGTCTTAAAGTAATCTGGGGTTCTAGATGAAATAACCTGTAAAATTGTAATAAACACAGTGAAAATCACCTGAAGGAACAATTGTCATGGTTGTAAAACTCCTACACATTTTCATTAACGAGCCAATGTACATACACGCATAGTGTTAATTTTAAAATTCACTTAAATTGCTTATGTGCATGACTAAATTTTAGTTTATTTCTTATTATGACAGAAGAACTATCTTGGTGGATAACACAAGAATGTAAGACTGAAAAAAGAAGACTGATAGGTCCTGAAAATGTCAAAAACTCCTATTTAACACAATTGACTATAAATGCCAAATTCATGAAGAAGGAAAATACAAAGAAATACACATAATGTAAATGATAATAGAAGAAATTTAAAAACAATTGTAAGAATGAGGGTACTCTCCAAGGCTAAACAAAAAAGAAAAAAAGAAAAGTAAACAACAGCACAGTTTATAGTCAATAATGTACAAATGTTAGCAGGAGCTTCATTTTCATAAGTTTATTGACTTAGAAAAGTAGCATATTCTTTCATCATGACCCGTTATGATGAATAGTAATTTATATCAACACTGTCTAATGAAAGATATCTTGGTTGTTAACAAAATTAGTGATCATAATATGATCCTCAAACAGAGTATGTAATGGACAAGAGATGTTTCTCAAACACAGGAAATTAAAAAATAATAAAATACAAAATCCAGTTTTCAAACTTTAATGAGTTTGTAATTTTATTTTAAGAAAACATAATTTTTAGGCGACTTTTCCAACTGAATGAATGTGACAGGAACCTTCAAAATGTGTGAAGACTCAGACAGCAGAAGGTTGTGTTTGTTTGAATTATACATTAATCAAATGCAATTCACTGGATCAATATCTTTAAGAAGAAATAGAACAAAACATTCAAGATTACTTGAAAATCCTAAAAAAAAAGTGTCACAATAACCACTTTTTTACTTTTGATAGTGAAAAATATTTTTCCAAAAGTGGTGATTTTCAAATAGCAGAAATTTAATCGAATTAAATGCTGAATCAGATGAATTGTTACACAGACATTTGGAAAACTATTAAAATGGAAAAAAAGTGACTAATTTATCCTCAAAATAGTGATGAATTAATTAAAATAATAGAAAAATACAAAATGAATTGATATGACAAAATAAACAATAAAATGACCTTGGACATGTAGGGGAACAGAATTTGCCACCTCAAAATGTAATTTTTGGCTTGATTATTTTTAAGAACAAAAGATTTGGGAAGTAATTCGGACCTTCCTCTGAACTACCTAAAAGAATTTAAGCTAGAAAGCCTGTTTCCCTGTAGGTAATTATAGCATCACATGAACTAGGTGAGGCAGACAGGAAGGAACCTAGTAAGGCCCATTGGATCCAAGTCCTCTCCAGGTCCCCTTGTCTCTGCAAGGGCTTTTCCATCTCCGTGTGAATTGCCTTCCTTACCTTTGAAGTCCCAAACCACTACCACAACCTCCCCCTTTGTCTTTAGCTGAAAATGGTATTTAAAGTTGTGGCTTTGGCCATTTTGACAAGTTACTTAGTTTTCCTTCGATTTCTCCATGTATTCATGTTATGAAACTTTGTTTGATTTCTCTCCTATTATTTGGTCTCATGTCAATTTGATGTTTAGACCAGTCATAAGAACCCAGAAGGACACAGGAAAATTTCTTCCTCCCCTACAGACACACAATACTGACCAGTTAGAGACAATTGTGTCCTAATATTATAACAGAACACTGAGTGGCTTTAAAATGTTTCATTAAAGAAAACCATCTGTCTGTGACTTGATTCAACCAAGTGAGACCAGTCCTGGATGACTGTAACCTGCTTATAAACAACGTTCACTGCCAGTCAAGTGACAACAAAACTGTTTTGAAAGGCGACAAGAAAGGGTTGATGCACTTTTTAAAACCCTAACAATTATGCATAATATATGCTGTGTACAGATCATTGCCTTAATCTTCTTGAAGCAAATGCACAGCTCCTGAAGTTGTTGACTGCTTCGGTATTTTGAAATAATTATGTGTTATTTTCAGTTCAGTGATAGATGGAGTGTTTTAAACACGCTTGAAGTTGAATTTTTACTGGGTAAATGTAATGACATAGTTTGCACATTATCAAGTTCTCCAAACCTTAAAATATGCATAAAGCAACATTTTAAGCACCCTACCCTATATTTTTAAAGATTTGGAAGAGAAACTCAAATTCAAATGAGTTGCAAAATGTTTATTCAAGATGCTGATTGAGCTCAAAAATGTTTAAGATCAGTTTGGCAGAAAACTTGGAATATTTCAATAAAATAAGTGAGAAATTGAAAAATTATGATTCTCATATATATAAATATATATGAATGGTAGCCTCTCCATTTATTGTTGCATTTATTTATTAACGAACTGAGAGAAAATTTCAAATAAAAATGTGATGGCAAAATATAAAATAGAAGTCATAAAATCAACAGTAACATAAACAGGAATTATTTTGACTTTGGGAAGCAAATTGAAACAAACCATTTTTATAAAATGTTATTCATTAAAGACGAGAGATATTTGCATAATGAATATTGGATCATATGCAAACATCAGAAAAATATTTGTTTCTTGCTGATTTGACACAAAATACTAACATCAATGAATGTAATATAAAATTGTAATAGTTTATCCTATAGTGAAATGTCAAAGACAAATTGGTTAAAGAGTGTTGCCAATTCCAAGAGGATTTAATTTACTACACAAAAAATTTTGAAATCCAGAGTATAGCTCATATCTGAAAAATAACTAAAGACTGTCTTAGTCCCTACATGCTGCTATAACAAAGTACCCGCACAATGGGTGGCTTATAAATAGCAGAAATTTATTTCCCATAGTTCTGGAAGCTGGGAAGTCCAAGATCAAGGTGCCAGCCTGGTCAGGTTCTGATGAGAGCCATCTTCCTGGTTCATAGCCAGTGCCTTTGCTGTGTCCTCACATGGTGAAAGGGGCAAAAGATCTCTATTGATCCTCCTTTATAAAACTATTTTATATTCTTTGCTGAGGAAGATTTGCCCTGAGCTAACATCCATGCTAATCTCCCTTTATTTTTTAGTATGTGGGCCACCAGCAGAGCATGGCTGCTAACAGAGCGGTGTAGGTCTGCCCCCGGGAACCAAACCTGGGCTGCCAAAGTGGAGTGTGCTGAACTTAACCACTAGGCCACTGGGGCTGGCCCTATTGGTGCTGTTTTATAAGGGCATTAATCTCATTCATAAAGGTTCTGCCCTCCTGACCTAAGCACCTCCCAAAGTCCCTGTCTTTTAATGCCATTACATTCGGCACTAGGGTTTCAACATATACATTTTGTAGAGAGGACACAAATATTTAGCCTATAGCTTCTACATAAGTTTTCCAAAATTTTACACAATCATAGCCTAACATTTACAATAGTGAGTTTTAAAGTTAAAAACAAACTTTTTTAAAGTATGAATAGTACCAATGGTAAAAATAATTATCAATAGACTCTACAAGAGTAAAGACCTTATTTTCTAGCTTCTATTTTGAAAAAATGTTTGAAAATTGTTGGCATATGAGAAGACATTTAAAGAATATACTGCTGAAAGCATAGGAATAAGAAATAAAAACCATGATTGTTGTTACTGATGATGCTGACGATAATACTGGTGTTATTTTGCTTTGTCTGTGGTCATAAAAGCAAAGCTGACTAACCGATCTGTTTTGATTTTTGAATCCAAAGCTGTGGATCTTTTTAATAATCTCTAGTACTTTTTTGAACATGAAGTATTCCCTAATTGAAAGAAAAAATGTGTTGCACAGGTAAAGTATCTATACTCTTTATCTTAGACCGTGGTCATTTCAGAATAAGAAGCAAAGAGAAAAGCTTCAAAAGATGGATAGAGAAGTAAAGAGGTTTAATGAATAAAGAGCACTTCACTTGGAAAGGTACGTGAGAAATTATTCATTGATTGAACATTTGAAACTGGATGAAAAGTAAAATGTTAACAGAAAATAAAATGAAATTGGGATCATTGTTTAATTCCTTGATTAAAAACTAATCATAAAAGCCAGTTTCATTTGTAAAATGGTAAAACTTTTTTTGTTCTTGACAACTGTTATGGACTCGTGTCTCCCCCATAATTCATATATTGAAGTGCTAATGCCCAGTGTGACCATAACTGGAGGCCAGTTAACTTTCTGCCAGTCAAGGAGAGTGGTCTCAGGAGAAAACAAATCTGCTGACACTTTGATCTTGGATTTCTCCAGAACTATGAGAAAATAAATTTCTTTTGTGTAAGCCACTCAGTGTGTGGAATTTTGTTATGGGAGTCCTAGCAAACTAATACAATAACGATAAATTTTGTTAATTAAATTTTCTTCTGCTTTATGCGATATCTTCTGTTGTAAATGAAATGTGCACACTGAAATGTCTTAGTTGTGTCTTGAGGCCTAAAAGTTAGCTTCTGTTAATCTCTATGAAAAGTAGCCTAATAAGTGCTGAGTGCTAATAAGTATCTGAAAGGTGACCTGATTGCTCATAAAAATATTTTCAGCTTGTATGGTGATTTTTAGCAGGAATGTATGCTCTATAGATTTATATGTATGTGAAACAAAATAAATCCTGCCGTACTTACACCCTTGATAAAAGCTATTGCTTTATGTGTGGAAGGACTTAGATTTATCTTTAGCTATTTTTAAAGCCTCATTTTTTTCTTCTTTCAGCAAATCATATTTTAATTACAGATAGTGATTAATTTTAACAAAGTGTTAAATAAAATTTTATTGTTAATTTCTTTTTAATTAACTTGCAGAAACAGCCCTGAATGCTAGGCTTACCTGAGGCACTGATTAGGGTTTTAGTCTCCTAATGCTTTAGGCTTTAAAGGAAAAGGCGATTAGATATAGAAAGTGAAATACACGTTGATGCCTTAAGAACTAACCATCTTAATAATAATCACCAACCCATAAGAAAAAACATACCTTGATAAATATTGCAATGTGTAAAGAAAAACAGGTTTATAATATTTTCCATGTTTATCATTTTTAAATTCACTATTGTATATTGTGTTGATTCATGTTGATTTGAGTTGACTTCAAAGTAACCAAGCAATCCCATGATGTGTTATATTATGAGAATAATTGAGCAGATAGTACAGTCAGTTCCTAGGTACGCCTCTGTGATCAGTTTGCCCTGTTGCTGACATCTTATCTTAGGCAGGTACGTTTTCTGCACTGAATGAAGCAATATTGGTATGTGATTACCTAAAGTCCATAGTTTGTTCTTAATACCTTAGTTTTGTCCTTTCTCTGTACCAGTGAGATACTCAGGATACCACATTATATTTAGTTGTCGTGTCTTTTTAGCTCAGTATGGCTGTAACAGTTTCTCAGATTTTCCTTGGACAGTTTTGAAGAGCACTGGTCGGGGATATTGTAGGACCTCCTTTTATTGGAATTTATCTGACATTTTCCTTATAGATAGACCGAGGTGCAGGTTTAGGGGAGGAAAATCACAGGGTTCAAGTGTCATTTTCATCACACGTTATCACGGGTGCATATTGTCAACAGGATTTCTGACTTAATATGGTCGTGAATATCTGGTTGAAATAGTGTTTGTCAGGTTTCTGTACTATAAAGTAATTGTCATTTTTTCCCCTTTCCTTACTGTACTCTTTAGAAGGAAGTCAACATGTACAACCCACATGTGAAATGTGGGGAATTACACCCTCCATCTTTAGCATAGACTGTCTACATAATTTATTTGGAATTCTTCTGCATGGGAGATTTGTCTCTTTTACCCCATTTATTAATTTATTCAACCATTTTAATATATAAATATGCATTCAGGAATTTTTATTTTATAATTTGGTTTATAATCCAATACCATATCATTTATTTTGTTTTCTCCAATTATTCCAGCTTTGGTCTTTGGAAACTTTTATTTGCCTCCTGTGCCTCATTGACATACCTCAACAACGCTTGTTTGTTTTTGTTTTTGTGTGGGTTTTTTTTTTTTTTTGAGCACTTCCTTACCTTCTGGCACTACAAGATGCTCTAGGCTAATCATATATATATTTCTTGCCATACTCTTAGAATCATCCATTTCTCCAAGGAGCCCTAGTTCCTTTCATTGGAGATTGTATTAGAAACAAAGATCTGGGTGCCCGGAGTGCTTGTTGGTAATGGGTTATCACTTTTTAGGCCTCCCAGCTGACAGAGGAATGAAATGTATGTGTATACACTAACCTACGTGTACACACATATCTGTAACTATTTGCGTATGTAGCCACCTATATGTACATCGTTAAACATGAGTTCTTACTGATGTTTCCAAGTCTGATCTCTTACCACATGATCATTCTAGCCTCCTTCCCTTGCTGATCTATAAATTTCCACACCAAACAATGAGAAATCTGATCCACAATCCATTTAGGCAATTATTCAGTTTTAGTATACATATATACAGCAGCATCAGAATTGCCGGCACAAAACCATATAGGAAAATTTTACCAACTGGCATACACTATTTATGCACAGTTCCTATTTTTTCACTCTGTTTGCTTGTTTTTTTGTGCAGAATGTTCACCCTGAGCCAACATCAGTTGCCAATCCTCCTCTGTTTTCGCTTGAGGACAATTAGCCCTGAGCCAACATCTACACCAATCTTCCTCTACTTTGTATGTGGGATGCTCCATGGCATGGCTGATGAGTGGAGTAGGTCTGCACCTGGGATCCTAACTCCTGAACCATGGCCACCAAAGTGGAGCACCCGGAAGTTTAAGCACTCGGCCACGGGCCTGGCCCCCAGCAGTTCCTTTTGATTTTAGTATTACAGGCTCTAGACTCTATTCATTTCCAAAGTTACTTAGGTCAGCATATTTTCCCCACCACCTTCAGTGAGATTGTTTCATACAGTTTTAATACAATTAGAATCTCATGTCACAGTTTTCCTTCTTTCCTGGGATATCCAGGTCTATGAAAAGATTAACAATTATATGCAAAATATATAAAGAGATCTTATATCTTAACGGTAGAATGACAATTCAGTAAAACTGAGCAAAAGAGTTGAAAAGACAATTCGCAAAAATGATGTATGAACTGGCACCAATTAAAATAAGCTCAACATTATTAGTCATGAGTGAAATGAAAATTAAAGCCACAATAGGATACCATTACATACCAACTAGAAAGACAAAATTAAAAAGACTGATAATAATAAGTATGTGTTAAGATGTGAGCAAACAGGATTACCATATATTTCTGGTAGGGATGTTAAATAGTAAAACTACTCTGAAAACAGTTTGCCAATTTTTATTAAGTTAAACATATCTTTGAGTGGAATTGATCTCCCAACTCCAGTCCTAGGTATTAACCCAAAAGAAATGAAAATATATACATATCTACATTAAGACTTGTACAAGAATCTTTATTGTTTACAATTGGCTGTTTTCCTTTAACAGGTGAATGGATGAACAAACAGTATGTCCACACGATGGAGTACTGCTCAGTATTGAAAGGAGGGGCCTGCTGATACGTACATCAGAATAGATGGACTTCAAAACATTACGCTGAGCAAAAGAAAATAGATGTGAAACGGCACATATCGTATGATTCTATTTATGTAAAATTTTAAATAAGGCTAACAATATATAGTTACAAAGAATATCAGTGTTTGCCTATGGTCAGAGGACAGCAGGACTCTGTGCACACGTGGTTGAGGGGACACTTCGGAGTGTTATAAATACTGTATATCTTATGTGTAGTAGAGGTCACACCATTGGATGTGTTTGTTAAAACTCAGAATTCTACACTTAAATAGGTCTTTATAGTCTATGTAAATTATTACTCAATAAAGGTAAGTTTTAAAAAAATGCATTACATGGTTTAGATATTATGACTTCAAAAGTAAGAGAAGTAAAACGTTAGCTCAATTTTGGACATCTTGGGTATCCTTTATCTTCCGTGAATTTCTGATGAAGTGTCCTGCAGGGAGGTAGGACTTCTGATCTACGCTGCATAGGCAATGATTAGGGTAAGTACACAGATTTGGCGGTCTTCAAAGTGGTGTGGTATTTGACCCCATGGAAATAGATGATATTGCCAGTGAAGGATGATTCAGTGTGATGACTGACCCTGCCACAACTTTCTGACACTAACGCAGACATAACTGAGCAACCTAATTCCCAGATAGGGACATCACATATGCAGCAGAGGCACGTGGATGCCATAATCCTGAAACAGTCACGACGTGTCCACAGCTGACCACCTCTAACCAGCACAGTGCTTATCTAACTGACAAACCCAGGTGTCACCAGCTAGTAAACAACATTCAGGGGGGTTCCAGGTCTTTCAGTTTAAAGGGTGTGTGCCATTTGTCCTCCCTTGAAATTTATGCCAGAGAGCCTCCTGGACTCTGACTCTATTTAAGCTTTGCCCTATAGGAGTACATTGTGTGTATATGTATGTGTATGTATTTAGACAACAGAACAATGGCAGAACTCTGAAGCACATTTAAGGTACAAAATGCAGAATATAACTGAACAATGAAATCAGTCAGAGAGATGAGAAGAAAGTGAAAAGCGTGGCAAAAATAACTTTCCGGGTTGGAGTGGTTCAGTATCAAACCTGAAAATCTTTCAATGTATATGGCATGTAGATGCTAATTAGTGAAGCTGAATTAACATTGTGTTGGCCTGAATAACAAACATGAAGTAACAAAATGACGACAATTGGTGTAGGCCATTATTTGAGAATGATAGAAATAAAATTTGATAACTAGAAAGGCTTGAGGAAGATTACTTAAAAATAAGTGGAAATATAGCCTGAGAAAGAGGTAAGCGCATGATATCAGAAACATGATGAAAATGAGAGTTAAAATCTCAGACTAAGTGTTGAGTGACTGATTGACTGCTGGCTCTGTGACCAACTTCTGACTGTGATAGATGTGCCTGACATCCTTGACAAATAAATATTTTTGGTAGGCTCTCCAGTTTTCCATAGAAAAATAACATTTTACAGGAAGTACATCACTAAAAGGAAGATGTTAGTTTAACATTATTGATGCTAATAGCTAGGTTGTTCTAAAAGTGAATCTGCTTATCTTTACTTCTGGTGTTTTTCTAAACATGGACAGAAACGAAAGCTCGGAAGCAGGGAAAGAGAAACAGAAGAAACTTCCTTTCTTGTGGAGGGTAGGCTCCTCTGATTTTTCTCGTTTTCCAAAAAGAAAAATAATTTTTCTCTCTTAATCCCAGCTCTGCACCTTCAAAAATCATATATTTTTATTATTTAAAGTTTGCTGCTAATGTACCCCAAATAGCTATAACGCCCATGGGCTTCAAAACCAATCTTGCTTCTGACCAAGGTTGAAGTTTTTAAATCTTAGCTCTAGAAATGAAACTTTAAAGGGGCATTGAATAAATATTAATAATAAATAGAAACCACTTAGATTGTGCAGAGTAAAGTTTTATCAGCATATAAAGTGGTTTTGTCCTAAAATCAACGGAATCAGAAAGAGGCAAATTATTTGGATAAACGTGTGAGAAAGTCTCAAAAACGAAGTTACAAGCAGATCTGATCAGGTTGGTTAAAAGTGAATTTCTTATAGGCTGCAGATCCTACCAGGTAGAGCCTGAACTTTAAAAGTGAAGTTTGTTATTTAGCTTCTCTTTGCTGAACTGCAGAGAGCTACATAGTTTCATTCTTGCATGGATGGGAAAGGATTTATTGTTAAACACTTGGAGTTTTGTAAGATAAACTGCTCTATTAGGCTCCATGTACACCATCCTGCCACTTTGCTTTTTATTAAAGACCTTTCTGACAGCCCCAGTCGGGGTGTTTTGAGGTTTGGAGAAGAGAAAAATGTTCCTCACTCTGTCTTCACTTACAGAGGGCACAGACGACCAGGCACCATGTTTGCCCAGATACGCTCTCAGGATTGCCAACTTTCTGTTGCAAAAACCATCAACTACCTTTTTAGCACGCAGCTGAGAATTTTTTAGAGACTTAAAATATGTGGGCTTTTCATGCACACATATATTAAAATCAATATCAATGTATGTTTAGAGAGATTCTGTAAATGATCTCTTTTGGTTATTATTTATGATCAAACCAGCATGCCATGGACATTTACTATATACCAGTCGTTGTGCTAAGCATTTTATACACGTTATCTCACCTAACGCTTACAGCAACCATATAAGAATTAACTCCAATTGCAGATGCAAACATCCAGGTTAAACAGTCTATCTGTTGGAGTCATTAACTATAATTCAGACCCAGCATACTTCAAAACAACAAAGGTATACAAACTTCAGGCAAGTGTAATCATGGGAAATTTAAAAATACTTAATTTTAGTTATATTATTGAGTTAAGAAAGTAGATCTAAAAATGCTCATTATTGGTCTTCAGTGTTTTTTCTCGTTGTTAGTAAAGCAACATAAAAGAGTAGTTGGTTCAAAATAGTCCCCAGCTTAAAGTGCATTAGGCTTATATGTAAAAACATCAGTTAAAACTGAACCCTTGGTTCTTATATAGCAACCTCTTCTGCCATCAGCGATAAGCTAGAAGAAGGCCATTTCTGAGAATAAAGGGTGAAAAGGTTGTAAAAAAACATGGAGATGCAATCATTTTCTTCTTGTCTAAACGATGCTGTGGAACCCCATTCAACTTGCATTCCTTCTCAATTAGCTACTGAAGTTAAATGCCCAAGAAAAGTCTAAGCTTGAACTGTCACTCATATCACAACTCCATGCGGCCATCAGCACCCTCGGAGAGGATCACCAGATTGTGAGCGCCAGCTTGAGATGAAGACAGTGTTTGTTCCTGGAGTTTGCATTACCTCCTATTTGATCTGCCACATCCCTGCTAAGAGGTTGCTGCTTTAGAGCCTCAATGTTTGGTTGCCTAATTTGTGTTTTCTAAACTGAGTGGTTGGAGATACACATGGAAGTTGGGGGAGAACATACTGTTAATAATTAGGCATAACCTTTCCCGCAATCCCATTGGGTCAAGCAGGTAGGGTGTGGGCCATTGCCCTACCCTGTAGAAACCAAGGCCGGAGTCTTGAAATCACTGTGGGAACTCTTGAGATCCTAGGCTCCTCTTCATTGCTTAAGACCACGACCAGAGTGGGTTAGGGTTTAGGGAGACAGCCCTGGTTGCTTAGGGTCCCGTGTGAATGTCTACAAATTTTGAAGTTATCCTAAGTCAAAAACAATCTTGATTGGCTCTTTATCTCCAAGCCTTGTAAACACTTCCTTATTCTAGTCAGCTTAAAACAACCCAGAAAAATAGGAAGCACTTGCTAAACGCTGCTGGATAGTTGCAAATTGGTGAATGAATATGTCAACAATAGTGTTTTTTATCATGTCTCTTCAGATTCACCTTTTAAATTATTCAAAATCCAAATTGATCTTTAACAGAAAATATGTTGTACTCATGAACCAACTGCAAGTACGCGGTATTTCATAAATTCTGCTTTATAAGTCTCATATAGCTGTTTCTTCTCTTTCTGAATTATTTGCATTATGTCTGATAAAATTTCAGAGAAAGAAAATATTTATGCTTTTTTTAAATTTCAAAAATCTCATCTACTTTATTATTTGCTTTATTATATTGGTAATTGAATTACTTAATTTAAACCTCAAACTAGGAAAGAAAAGTCTATTTCCAGGTCAAATACTTTATCAAAAACTGTATAAAGAACACAATTTCAAGAAGTCGGTCCAATACTAATAATTTTCAGATGCACAGGTAATTTACACAGTGCTGAGGTCTGGGCAAAATTTGCTGAACAAGGACCTTATCTCTGAATATACTGTCCCTCGGTGTAATACATAAGTTGCAATAGCAGTACATGATGGTTGCTTGATGAAAGACACTTTTGAAAGCTTTTGCCAAACGGAGAAATGATTTTGTTATGTGTGCAGTGCATGACCCTGGGAGAAGCAATGTGATTTTTAAGCCAGACACATAGCAACCTGAGAGCAGTTAACAAATCCTCTCCAGACTCATCTTCTCCTCTGTTCCTAGTTCTACCTCCTGACCCTACACTCATCGGATCCCCTCATTACTACAACGTGGAGGGATTCTGTTGGTATGCTAACATTGTAGCAGACTACATCTGTTAGAATTCTAAATGCAGTTAGAATTCTCTCTCAGGGCCAAGAATGTATTCAAACTTTTTCAAGTTCAAAGTCCTTATTGAGTACTGTGTTTCCCTGTGGATATTCAAAGCCTGTTAATCCTAATGATGTGCTGTGGGGTGATTAGACAGGACCTATAGCAAAACGAAACAAATTGTGAAATGGTCTCCATGAAAAATGACTAGGTATTTGGACATTTTGAGTTTTTGAAGACAATATGTACTTGAAAAGATTTTATATTTTGGTATAAAACAAATTTCTGTGCAAAATAAAAGGCTTTTGAATAAAAACATTAAGGTAAAAAAATTGGAAAAGATCAACATGTGAAATTCAGAGAGAAATTAAAGTTTCTCTCATAGAAATATAGTTAGATGCCTGAGAGGAGGCATTTAAAAATAAATGTTAGAATCAACCATCATTTCAGGGAATATTTTTGGATAATATACTATCTGTAAGATGGGAGGGAAGATGTTACATAAATAACATTTTTGCAGTCCTGCTCTCAAGAACTTCATGTTCTTGTTCAATTGGAGATAACAATGAATAAAACTAGCTATAAAATCCTTTCCAATTCCAATGATTGTTTTTGTACAATCATAAGACTAAACAGTAATTTTTCCCTATTTGTGTTTTTAGTATATTTTTCATGATTTCAAAAGTAATTCTTTACTAATATTTAAATTACTGTTTTAGAGTATATTTCTTTTACTTTCCTTTTTAAAAGAGTTTGCGTATGTGTGTTTCTGCTTTTAATATAAAAACCAGAAAGTTAGTTCAATTTGTTTTTCAGTAAAACTGAAAAGCTATAAAAATTATCAAAGGGCTCCTTCACATAAATCAGTCAACAAACAACATTACACCCACTTGTTTTTTCATGACATTATGTACATTGTTGTCAAATTGACTGACAGTGACAATAATAAAACAACAAAGCACAGATAAATACCAGAGAACAGAAACTGAAATAGGAAATACATATTTTCCTGGGGCTCTCACAGGCCATTCACTAACAATAAGAGTGATGACTATGATAACATGCATATCAATGAATTTCCAACAACACTTTGAGTTTTGTTCACACTCATATTTATCCAGTTGATTAAGGCAATTTGCATAATTTAGAGGTAATTTCCTTCTGAAAGCCGTGATGAAATGCTCTGATTGCAGTATGTTGAACTCTTCACACGTGCAAGTTTTCTCAAGGAAGCCTAAAAAAACGAGAAGAAAAAAAGGTGAAAATATCTCCAGACCCCAAAAGCAGTGTTTTAAAAGTCTGTATTTTCTTTCTGTCTCCTTAAGCCCTTAAAACAGAAAGCTCTTGTAACAAAAGTATGATTTAAATAATAGCCCGATATTTGATTTTGTGTTGTTGTGTGTGAGTGTGGCAGGCAGCCTCAGAGACAGCCCTCAATGATCTCCATTTCCTGGTATTTATGGCCTTGCATTATCCCCTCCTTTAGAGTGTGGGCTGGATCCGGGTTTGGGAACTCCTTTCTAATGAACAGAATATAGCAGAAGTTATGGGACGTTAATTCCCTGATGAGTTTGTACAAAAAAATGTGGCTTCTGCCATTGGGGATTTCTTTCTCTGTCTCTCTTGAATTCCTCATTCTTGGAGCAGCAAACTGCAATGTTATGCGCAGCCCTATGGATGGACTCATAGAGAAAAGAACTGAGTCTATAGCCAATAGCCGGAGAGGACCTGAGGTCAGCCAATTGACATGTGAGTGACTTTGGAAGTGGGTCCTCCCAGAGGAGCTTTCAGATAAGACTACAGCCCCAACTGACAGTTGGGTTTTTGAAACAGAAGCCCCCAGCTAATCTGTGCTGGGTGAGAATTCCTGACTGAAAGAAACTGGGATATAAAAAATATTCGTTGTTTTTAGCTGCTAAGTTTGGGGGCTATTTTGTTGCTCAGTGGTGGATATATAGATATTTATTATCTATACTGATATAGATACATAATAAATAGATAAAGAGTGATTTTGTTATTTTAATTTAATTTTTATTGCCATTTGCAAAGCTGTGAAGTGATTAGGCCAGGAGATTACCTTTAAACTCTTCTCTGGGTCTCTTTGGAGAAGACTATTCGCATAGCTGTGCCTGTAAGGAGTACAACAGGCCTTGGACCTTCCACTTGCGCTTAGACAAATTTCTCCCCTTAGAGATTCCCAGGGAGAATCGCTCTAGTGTAGATTCTGTTTAGAGGGTCTATGCAGGGACCTGGATTGTAGTGGTACTCATAGATTCTCTGTTTTGGGAATTTATCAAATTACTTTTCTGCCATGAATTTTCTTGAAATTTAGCAGTGAGATGGAGCTTTGGAGATTGTTTGTATGAGAAATTGGCCTCCAAATACTTGTGGATGGTAAATATTAGCTTAAGTTAAAATTGTGAAGTGCCGAAATTTATCTCGTATTAATCTATTTGTTTTTAAACCCCTTCCTTTACTTTTGAGAATGTCAACCCTTTTCACTCATGCTTCAGGCTTGCAAAGACCTTCTGTTCCCTCCATGAGTCTAGGGTTTCAGCCCCTTTAATCTATTGCCTCTTCTCAGAAAATCGTAATAGTCTGGTATAGAATTTCTTTTCAGAGATGTCTAATAAAGCCTCCTGAATTAAGCATTAATAACCAATAGTATAGTAATGTGTTATTGCATATAATATTTGCCTGCTTCATTCACTTAACATTTAATGACTAGATATCTGTGCTAGTTATGAATCTAAGTACATCTGTCTTATGGATTTCAAGAGCAACAGAAACACTTTGGAGAAATAATTTGCGGGAAATGGGAAACTTTTCTAAAATGACTCAATTTGCATCAGCCGTGACCTAGCTAACGACCAGGACTAAGAGAAAAACACCACCATAGGCGCTGTAGAAAGCTGCAGTACACAGACTCCACTTTCCTATTTTCCCTCAATAACCTGCCCTACACTGGGTTAAGTTTCTGTAATTCTTGTTGCTATAAAAAATGAAAGAGCATAGAGAAAGGTGTCTAAACTGAGAGAGAAGATTAGTCTAATCCAGTTTTTTAGAGTATATTATAGTTCTAAGCCCAGGCTGTAACTTTAGTTTTGCAGATGAACTGCCTTAAGATTCTGCTTTTAGAATAGAGATGTGTTCATGTATTTCTTATTTAGTTTCTATTATCCAAGAAAATCTTGTTTAGACAAAATTGGTAAATGTCAATGGGGGAGCAGCCTATGCATCCGAATGAATGTTGTCCCAGACACCTTAAGCTGACTGCCTGAAATCTCGCTTCCCGGTCATAGCGGATTAAGGAGAACTTGGACTTCTCGAAGTTTAACCTGTGCTCTCAATTAAGCCATTATTCTGATAACTATTCTAACTGCAAATACCAAAGAGGCACAAGGAAACAGCTCCCGTATGTCACATACAAGTAAAGAAAACAGCCCAATCTGAAGGACTCCAGTTTCGTCTGACTTCTCCCTATATTCTTGCTTATTTTTTCAAAAACTCACATTTTCTTTCTTTCTTTTGAGGAAGACTGGCCCTGAGCTAACAACCATGCCCAACTTCCTCTACTTTATATGTGGTATGCCTACCACAGCATGGCTTGCCAAGTGGTGCATAGGTTTGCACCTGCAATTTGAACCTGCGAACCCCGGGCTGCTGAAGAAGAACGTTCGAACTTAACCATTGTGCCATCAGACAAGCCCTCAAATTTTCTTTCAAAGACTCAGTGGCCTTATAACACACCCATTTCTATCACAAATCTTCACCCCAGTACCTGGGCTTGAACATTTCCGTTAAAAGTGAGGCTGAGCTTGAGCTTGGGAATTCTCTTGTATGTCTTTTTCTTTGTAGTATAAGTTTGGAATTTAAACTCCACAGAAAAAAAATCAGCTGCTTTATATGCTTAAAAGTTTTATAAGAAATTAAGTTCCAAGGGTCCAGCCCAGCGGTGTAGTGGTTAAGTTCACACGCTCCGCTTCAGTGGCCCAGGGTTCATAGGTTCATATCCTGGGCATGGGCCTACACACCGCTCATCAAGCCATGCTGTTGCAGCATCCCACATTCAAAATAGAGGAAAGTTGGCACAGATGTTAGCTCAGGACAATCTTCCTCAAGCGAAAAGGGGAAGGTTGGCCACAGACGTTACAGGGCCAGTCTTCCTCACTAAAAAAACCAAAAAAGTAGAAATTAAGTTTCAGTAAAGAGTTTTGATAAAAAGGACAAACATAACGTCAAAACTAGTTTTAACAATAGGGTATTGTACTTTATCCTAATAGTAGGATAAAGTAGCTAATGACTATTTTCATCTGAACTGTATTTTGGATCACCTTAAACAGTGACCCAATAGTCAGCAGATACTACGTTAGAAACTCCTGGACAAAAGACCAAAGATATGGCATCCTGACATCACTAGAGGCAGTGTGCACTGTGGTTAAGAGCTCAAACTGCGTTTGTTGGAATCTTGCCTCTCTCATTTACCAAGCTATCCTCATTTGGGCAAACTACTAAATTTTATTAATTCAGGTTAAATGAGACTAAATATACACCAAACTTGTTGGGCTATTGTAAATGAAAACTAGAAAAGTGACAGTTCTCATTGTACACCTTACAGTCTGGTAGCAATTCAGCCAATAAGTAAGGAGAAAGTGTGTCATTGAAGGAGATGTTGAAATCACTGTGGAAGTGTAGAGCAGTGACTCCTAATTGAATCTACTGCAAAGTTCTTCAAGGGCAGCAAAAATTTATTCTGGTCCTTAAGTATTTTCCTTGTCATAATATAGTTGTAAAATTCTTAAAGACAGTGTAAAATCTCACCTAATAATGCTGCATATTATCTCTTTAATATATACTGTATATTAATTTTCTAATGTTTCCATCATTGATGAAAAACGGAATTTCTTCACACACCAAAAATACTTAATTGGTTAACAAATCAAAACTGAATGTCATTTAGATGCTGTCCTTTTTTAAAAAAAAAAAAAATTCAAATTTTACTTTGTGTCTTAAAAGTTTTTAATCACTACAACACTTCTATTTCAAATTGGCAACTATGTTTTCTTAATATGCAGTAAAAGTTTATTTTGAGTTTCACTTTTTTTGTAATGGAAGGTTAATTGGAAATTGCTTTGAACTCTACTCCTTAAGAAATCACTCTCATAAAGAAGGATGATGTTTGCATACAAATTGTTTTTTTGCCTAGAAATGAGTTCTATAGGTTGCATTATTTCATTCATGGTGTCTATATTAATACACAGAGAAACAGAACATTGACTGCTCCCTATTATTTCAAAAGACCTTTTACTATTTCCTTTTAAAATTTATATTTTAAGTACTAACAACAACTAACAACTAACAAATTGCAGTGTCTGGGATTATATTTAATTTGAATTTGCTATTTAGAAATAGAAATAACTTACCTGTGCTCATAGTTCAACTCCATTCCTGAGAAGTAACAACTATATGTGAAACTTTTTACTGAAAAAAATTCAATAATCTGTTTTATCTAGAATGGATAGATATAACTAGATTTTCTGCATATATACATTAAAACAGAATTGGAGGGGGGATGCTTTGCTGCTTCAAAATATTTCTAAGACTTATGTGGAAAAATAACTTAGTTGGAACAGAATCACTAGAGAAATACGAGCGAAAAAGGACCAATTCAGGAGACAAAAATAATCAGGTACAGAAAAACAGTGATATTTATGAGCTCCAATTTAAGAAATATCTGATTGCTTTCTGAAGCATGGCTGTGTTTAAAATACGTAATACACTACTACATATGCAAATAAATATTTTTGACTTACCTATACTTACTCTCCACCTTCGTAAAATATAGCCTCATTTTGAGTAACTTTCATCTCATCTTTTTCCCTGCACTCCAACTGGTTCTTTGATTATGTTCTCATTTTGATCGCTGCTAATATATAGCAGCAAATAAGAGTTGAGATGACCGCTTTAATGCTATTGTAGTAAGACCATTAAATTTGAGAAACTAATGAATTTGATGTAGTTTTTTAAAGCACTCCATGCCACTTTTGAAAATGGAACCCAAATATCAAGCTCTGTCACAGTTTATCTCAAATTATCCCAAATTAACCCAAATTACCTAATAAAAAAATAAAGGAATAAAATTCTCAACAGCACAAAAAGAAAATGCAATATATTGACATTATCTGGAAGGAATATGTGATAAATTAGAGGCTGATAAGACTTGAAGGAAAAAAAAAATAAGCATTTTAATTTACATAGATTGATTTTGATCTCCTGAAATGTGAAAAGACCACATCCTTCTCCTATTATCTGTAAAACACCAAACAAGTGTTCCCCTCTATCTTTCATGTTTGCTTCCTTGTTTTTGTTGAGCCAATTACTGTATTATCTAACTTGGATTTGTGTTTCCTAGATTTAGAGACTTTATCAAAGGAGAAACTAGAAGGAATTAGACACGGGAAGACAGACGGTAATATAGTTTTGTGGGGGGCAGAGCTTCTGAATTTTAGTTGCTAAGTATTGAAACAATGGTAAGAATATTGCTAGATATATTTGTGGGGATAGAAATTTCCTCTGTGCTTTGGCAGAGCTGCTACACATGAAGGCATGATAACAACAGAAATTTGATTGAGAAATATAAATAACCACTGACTATTCAGATATGAGAGATTCACCAGGATCTAATTAGATTTAGTATGAGGAAAATTTAGCCTAATAACAATTATCAAATTGACTATGTCTTATTTTGAACTAACATTCAAAATATTAATGTTAGATGAACTAATATTAGATCTATGTGAAAACAAGCAAATAACAAAGAAAATAAAGAAACATGAGTATGATCCTGAAAGACAAAAGGTATAACATTTCTGAAATACATATTTGCTACAGAAACTAGAAACATCAACAAAATAAAGTTTTGGATTGAGACACTGAGAAGTGAGGATAAAAAGGAGTAGGCAAGGGTGAGATAAAACAAGGTGACGAGTGTACAAGGAAGTAGCATGTGACACAGAGAACAAGCTGAGAAAAGAAGAGAAATGAGTGTTAAGAAAAGTTTTAGGGAAACTAAATGGCAAGTGTATGTCGGGCAAGAAAAGCCAGACACAATACAGAACTTACTACACGTTTCATTCGCATGAAATTCCAAAATAGGCAAAACTAATTGATAGTGACAGATACATGTCAAAGATCACCTTGGCCTCGGGTGGCAGGAATTGACTGCAAATAGATGTGAGAGAATTTGGTGGTAGTGAAAAAATAGTCTATATTTTGATTGTTCACAGGTATATACATTTGGTGTAACTCATTAAAGTGTTACTTTTAGTTATATATAAATTATATCTCAATAAATTTGATGAAAAATGATGAGATAAAATATATGTATCAAGATTAAATACAAAATGTATGGGGAAATAAAAATAATAGAAATAAAGACATAACTAAAGCAGAAGGAAATATTTAGGTGCCAAAATAATTTGAAAATATGTCAGTCAGGGTTTACTCCATTCCACATAAAAAGAATGATATCAGTCTCATGCAAAATTTTGTACTAGTAAAATGGTTAAAATAAAAACATGTTAAAAAAAATCCAAGCCTCAGGGAGGAGTGGTCAGTGCCTTACCACCTCAAAAGAAACCACACTTCCTGTAGTCAATGCTGAAAGACAATGGAATAATATCTTGGTTTGAAAAGAAGTGACTAATGTGCTATTCTCATATAATCAACACAAAATAATACATTTTGAGCTGATAAGGGACAAGAAAATAACCAGTTTTAATGCCCTTGGTGGTACTATTTGAAAACATTTTCCAAGTACATAAAATATTGATTATAATTTATGAATTAGGAAATTACAGAATAGAAAATTTCATAGTGAATATTAAAATGAGTTAAAAGATTTCTATCCTTGCGATTACAAAGATAGGCGCAAATATTAAAATAAATTTTTGGAATGGAAAGTTTATAATGTATCTGAATTAATACAATCTAGTTTTAAATTCTAGATTAATAACCTATAATTTTTATCCATGAATTAACATTAAAAACCACTAGTACAGACCAAATAGATACTGTTTTTAAGATACAAAACTAAGGGAAAAAGGCGTACATATGTTAAAGTTGAAAAGGTTGTGACAGGTGTGAGGTGCATGTTTATGACTGCTTCTATCCACTATCCACAGGAATAATTGTATTATAAGCATAAATAGTTAAAATAATGTCAAATATCAGGCTACTTTGACACAATGCTAGAAGTAATTCTAGAGACCCTAGCCAGTGGAAGGACAACTTCTCTATTCTTGTGGGCCGTCTGTGGGAAAAATCAATAATGTCATGTCTCCTTTAGAGGGACCCAAAGGAATGAAATGGATTAAATCCCACAAAACATGAGGAAGACTTGCTCGCATAATCTTATAACATAGTAATCTCACTGTTATTGGAAAGGAGTTTTTTCCCTTTGGTGCAGTTGACAAAACACGAACTCCCTGAATTATACATAAAGCCCACAAATGTAAGGACCCTTCTTACATAAATCCACAATTTTCAGCACACAAGCATGTTCAACGCTTGTCTATGGAGGAAGAAAAATCACCCTTCAGTATTTGCTGGACTACATCCACCCAAAAACATCCAACCGCTTGAATCAATCACTAGCTTATATGGTGGCAGTTTTCAGTATGGGAGAATGGGTAGATATGTAGTCAAAGAGAGACTGCCATTTAGCACAGTGGTTCTCCACTCTGTCGAACGTTGGGTCATTTCGTGGATTTATAGAAACAGTGGGCCTGAGACCCACACCCAGACATTCTAATTCAGTTAGTCAGAGCACAGCCAGGCTATGAATCGTGAAAAACTCTTTAGTTGATTCCAATAAACAGCAATGTTGCAAACCACTCTAATTTAAAGACATGAAAAGATACTAAGCAAAACAACTATAAGATTGCATCATATTAGGGCAAACTTTATGGAAAAATAAGCAAACACAGACACATTTAATGTTTTTAATGATATTTAAGATGTTACTCATATGAAATGTGCTGAGCACATGATCAAGTTCTCTGGAAAAAAGGTGTTTTTGAAATTAAAATTGTATCAAGAAAATGAAGGTTAGAATGGATACTGCTGAAAATAGAAATAGTGGTCTTGAAGAATTACATAGCATCACAAAGCAAAAGTACAAACTATGGAATAGTAGACACTGAAATTAGATTAGCAGATCAAATTCCTGTGTGGCACAGATCCCAGCTGAGCACGGAAGAAAGGAATATCAATCAAAGAAATATTAGAATATAATAGTTTGCTTTGTCTTGTGATTTTTTAGGCTTTCTTCACAGCTTGAATGTAATTCTAAGTGTCAAGGTCAGATAAGAAGGTAGATATATTCTGGTTAAATTTGTAAACTACATGGCTAATGAAGCATTCTACCAGATTTTAGAAAAAAAGAATCCTATTTCATTTTCAGAAACAGATCTCTTCTGTCGATTTCAAGATAACTGTAGCAGCACTAACACTTTATATTTCCAGATTCAGGTCTATGATTAAAAAAATACATTTCCAAATTGCTTTTTAAAAGTAATAAAGTTGCAATTCCTTGGCTTTTCTTGACTGATCAGCCACTCTCTGAACTTAACATTGTTTCTAGAAAAATAATGCAAACTAATTATCTTCCACTAGATCACATGACCACACATGGTGCTAAGGGTGGAGTTAGTTTTTTCCAAAGTAGACAGTATGACAATGAGTAATTACTGGACCCTAAAGGCGTGATACGATACCTTTTCACCATTAAGAACAAAAAAAATTTTATGCAACAGACAACATGGTATTAAAATATACAGAGAAAAATAACATAAACAGAAGTATCTGTGGAACAAGGTAGAGAGGGCCTATGGCAACCATACTCTGTCTATTGAAAATGGGGAGAGTGGTGGGAAACAGCCATATTAGTCTGCGTCCCAACGGAGGGTATTCAAATTGGCTAAGTGAGAACTGGCATACTTGGAGGGAACTGTGGCCAGGATGAGTGTGGAAAGGATGTGGACAAACTGTGTACCCTTGTGGAGCCTGAAAAATATCTAAAGAGGCATGCTGTCACTTTATTGCTAGAAATAGCTATCTCAGGATGGATATTGAAAGATGGCTCATCTAACAAAATTGGGTGGGCCTAAGCATCGTCAATCATGAGACTGTTTCGTGTTTTGGCTGAAGATCACATGAAGTGCTCCTTTGCAACTGACCACTCTATCAATGAAAAATGAACTATTTCACAAACAAATTTTTAAAATTTTGCTGAGTTTTCTACCATTTAATTAGGTAATTCTAATTCTTGGTAGTTATCTTTGAAGATAATCAGACAGGGATAATGTTTTCTATGCAATATATCAATCCTAAAAAAGAATATAATAATTAGAATGTTATGGTTTAGCTATATGATGAAATATTTTGGAACCATTAAGTAAGTATCTAATGACAAGAAAAATGCTCTCAATACAAGGTACTTTCAAGAGTCAGGATATAAAACTATGTATCCAGGATAATCCCAAATTTGAAAGAATAAAAATGGAAAATAAACTGACTCTGTCTATCTATGTATACTCTTTCTTTATCTAAGCATGGGGTATTTTTATTTAATTCTCCATATTTTTAATATTTTATCTTTTTAATATGAGGAACACTTTTATATATTTTAGAGAAAACAATATCGAGCAATCATATTGGAATTTGCATACAGAAAACGTTTAGAGTATATAAATCATAGATTTTATTTGCACTGGGAAACGGTTAACACTAAGGTGAGTAATTATATCTCAATCACCAAAAGACAGTAATTTGGCAGTAGAAAATACTAATGACAATGGTGAACATAGTAAATATTCAATATGTTGAAGAATTGATAAGGCAAGACAAGCCATCAAGCAGGAAAATGATAAAGGGCGTGGCATACCAGGCATATGGGGTAGTTGTATTCGTTTCCTAGAGCTGCTATAACAAATTAGAACAGAGCAATTTAAAACAACAGAAGTGTATTCTCTGAGTTCTGGAGGCCAGAAGTCCAAAGTCAGGCTTCCAGGTTTCTTCTGGAAGATCTAAGGGAAAATGTGTTCCCTGACTCTTCTAGCTTCTGGCAGCTGCTGGTAATCCTTGGTGCTCCTTGCCTCACAGATGCATCGCTCTGATCTCTGCCTGAATCTGCACATTGCTCTCTTCTCTGCGTTATCTGCGTCTGATTCCAAAGTTTCCCCTGTTTTATAAAGACACTAGTCATTGACTTTATGGCACACCCTATATCCAGAATGATTTTATCTGAAGATCTTTAACTAGTTATATCTGTAAAGACCCTATTTCCAAATGAGGTCAAATTCTCAGGTTCCAGGTGGACGTGAATTTTGGGAGGACATTTTTCAATCCACTATAGTAATAGATTTTAAATGAAAACCTTAAAAATGTTATCATCTCTGACAACAAAGAGAACAAGTATTTTTTAATTTTTAAAATTTTGATATTTTAAAGTTTGTAATACTTATATTCAAGCAATCTGGCTATGCTTCCGATATTTTAACGGTTATTTAGGTGGTGATATTGCAAGAATGAGTAGAAAAGTCTAAATACTTTGAGTATAAAAATGTGAGTCCATGAGTATTTGTGTTTATTTATTTTTGAACTATAACTTTTATCTCTAAAATGTTAAATGACTTGCTTTTACGTGGCAACACTTATGAATTCTAACATTTTAGCAATATTTTAATAAAAATGATACAAAAAGGTATGAAAAATGATATGAAAACAAAGAATGCAAAAAAGTTATTTTTGTCTCAATATTTCATGAAGATTAACATTACTTATTTTATAACATACATTTGTAATAAATTGAACAAACAAAGAAAGTGAATCCAGTTGAGTTCACAGACCTTCAAACATGGCATTATGAATTAGCAAATTGATATGAAATGCATTGCAACTTACAAGCTTTAAACAATTCAAATTGCATTACTTCTCAACTTTCAATAACTGTTTATATGATTTACATTTTGTCCTTAAGATGTAAGAGCACACTATACAGGTTTAGACTGAAGAAGTTGGAAGATAAATTTACAAACTTCCAAATGTATAAAATTGTTTTTGTTTTTTTGTGAGGAAGAGTGGCCCTGAGCTAACACCTGTTGCCAATCTTCCTCTTTGTGCTTGAGGAAGATTGTTGTTGAGCTAACATCTGGACCAATCTTCCTTTATTTTACGTGGGGAGCCACCCCACTGTGGCTTGACGTGTGATGCTGGGTCCACGCCTGGGATGCAAAGGTGCAAACCTCAGGCGGCTGAAGCAGAGTGCGCAAACTTAACCACTACACCCCTGGGCTATCCCAAAATGTACAAAGTTTTACAAAGATGATGTCATCCTTTCTATCTCTCTCTGATAAAGTAAAATTTGGATAGACCAAATGAAGGACTTTCATTTTTAAATCTATAAATACTAGAAATGGATCACTACTTGCTATAGGAATATATATTTTCTTTGGCCGTATTTCCCAATAGTCTCGGTATATGCATTTTGGTGTAAAATCAGGGAGATAAAATTGTCTCTGAAAAGTCTTGTTACTCCTAACTAAGGAAACTAGAGTATCCTGTAAATTGCGGAAACGGGCTTTATAGCATGGATATTAGTTAGCTGGAAAACGAAAGTGGGAGCTACATTCAACTCTTGATTCCTGGAATTGAATTTTAAGATAGCAGCATTATGAGGATAATTCTAGTTATTTAAGAGCAGCTGTTTTAAGAGAGACACACTCTGGAGCCTCAATCTCATTAAATCAAGTGAAAAACAGGATGAGACTTCACTGTGCTCAGGAACTCTCTTTTTAATCAAGTACTTTCTTGATCAGAAAGGTTTATCCATCTGATACACAGTCACCTTCAACCTTCGACCTTCTCCCTAACAATTACGGGAGCTTTATGGCCCAGGGACCCTTTTCTAAAGCCGCTTCCATGAGGCATACAGCTTGGTAGGTGTGGACTGAGTGCCCCGCGGACATAATGAGAACTGGGGGCATGCGTGCTCTCTGCTTCTTCACTGTGCGATTCCCCCAGTGATGGCCCCTACACATTTACGCCACATGTTGCCAGTGATGGGATGTCTGAGTCTAAGCCCACTTGGTGCTATAGTGGTATTAAAATCCCTAACATAGAGAACAGACTGGTGTCAAAAGGTACACATTTCCAGTTTAAACTAAATGTCATGGAATGTAATAGACAGCTTGGTGACTACAGTTAATAATACAGTATGGCATATTTGAAAGTTGCTAAGAGAGTAGAACTTAAAAGTTCTCATCACAGGAAAAAAAATTTTGTAACTTTGTGTGGTGATGGATGTTAATTAGACTTATTGGGGGGATCACTTTGTGATATATATGAATACAGAATCATTACATTGTACACCTGAAACTAATACGTCAATTATACCTTGATAAAAAAATCATTAACATGTAATAAGCTAAACAGAAATTATGACAGTATAAATAATTATATTATTAGAATTTGTGCTATTTTTTGTCTGTCTTCAGATATAGAAATAATCTAATTTCAGTTGTAGTTAACATTGTGCTTAACAGAAGAGCAGAGCATTTCTTAAGACAAAGACATCTACCTATGTTTCTGGACTGATAACTAAAGCAGGAAAAATTTCTACGAGTACGGAAAAAATTCCATGAAACATAGAAAAACATGTACATTTGGCCATTTTTAATCCCAAAGTGCATTAAGCTTGAGGAATATAAAAAGTAACGATTATTTTCATCCCTAGAGATAACGCAAGAAAATACAATTGCTACCTTTACTATTTTTTTCCTTGATCAGTGGTAATATGTTCTGTTATGAAAGTATTGAACTTTCATACATCCCAAGGAAATGTACTGCTTTTATTTTATTTTATTGAGATATTTTGGCACATCTTTGGTTTGGAGATTTGATATTTCTCATGAGACACAGAAGAGAAAATTGTTAGCTCCATCTGTTTCCCTGGAGAGAAATCCAAGGAGTAATATTAGCAAAGCCATCTTTTTCTATTTTTGCTTTTACAATATTTCTTATTTTTAATGCAATGTTTTTTTCCTGAAAAACAAAAGAAAAATATTACTGGCTTTGCAAAAAGCAAATTCATGGAGTGCAATAATTTGTTACGCAGGATCCAAAGTGAGAAAGGGGGTCCAACCTTAATGTTAGATGCTCTCTAAACACTGGCCTGCAGTTTAGCCAGTTTCCTGCTATATTTAATTTATATGAAAAGGAGGTCAAGTGGAAAAAATGCTCGTTTGCAAACAAGTTTATCGTTTTTCAGAACATGCTTTTTGTTCCAGCCCTGGAGCAATCTAGTCTGCGTCCTCCTTGTCAGCGGTTTAAAATATACAGGCAGGGATATTTTGGTGTGTGTGTGTGTGTGTGTGTGTGTGTATGTGTGTCCTTTTATTAACTTTTTTCCTTTTCGTAAATGTTTTTCTTAGTCATTTATGACATACTTTTAACAAAAAGAATTTTGGCAATTAGTTTCAACTTACTCTACGATGGATACCTGTGCAGGGCTTCACAAATGCCACCAGTTTATATTTGCTTATACTGACTAAACTAGTGCTCTCCAAAATTTTATTATTCACATACCAGGAAAATAAAATATTAGCACATACTCACAGTATACATACATCTATTTATTCATAAATTATACATGGTCATCTACTAATATAAAGACATTACAAGACATACATTGAAAAGAGAAAATTTAACAGGATACAAACATATATGCATAAAGCAAAGTTTTATTTTCTTACGTCCCTGTTTAAAGAATAGCATTAAATGTATGCTCCTCATTGCTCGCTGTTAGAGTGATGTTTCCTTATAATTACTTCCAAGATTGCTTTTCTCCATTGCACAGAGCTGTTTCATTTTACTAGACATGAACAGGTCACATCACAAGATGTGAACAACAGATTACCTGAAAATGAAGAGCAGGAAAGAAACTCACCTTGATTGAAGACCTATTACATACCAGTCATATAATTTGTACTCTAACATGTCATTTAATCCTTAAAAATTCATATCAAGATATTGTATTTATTTATATTTTCCAACTTAGGAAAATGTAACTTGGAACTTTCGCCAATGGCATAGAAGTGTTCTATTGGAGAGAAGTTCAAAGCCAGGTTCTAACTAATGCCAAAGCCTCTTGCCTTAACCTTCGCTGTTTGGACCCCATGTAAATGAAGCTTAGTTCCAGTTGTATAAAGAAATACTCATACATGGAGGCTGAAGATAATATTTTCCAAATAGCCTCTACGTATGTGCCTCCTTGCGATGTGCCTTCTCAGGGCTACCTTGTGATACTTTGTCTTTTGAATAAGAGTGAGGGGCACATGATTGACTCATGTTAAATTAAGACAGCTCTGTGCTCATTTATGTGTACTTGGACGACTTTAGCTGTCATTCCTTTCTGGGTGATGAAATGCTGGTCCCTTCATAGTGTTCTCCATCTCCCCTGGGCAAGATAGAGCTGTCTCAGAAAGAAGTGAATTAGAATTGATAGGTTCAATGTTGGCGTTTGTCAGCCCTCCCTTTCTGGGGCACAAATTGAGTGATTTAACAGGAACAGATCATAGTTGTTTAAAACAAGTAATAATTACTTGTTAGGAACTAACAAATGCTCAAATTGCACAAACATTTAAATGAATGCTGTGATTCATTTTTGTTCAAAGTAGTCCTCCAGAAAAAACAAAAAAGCAAAGGAAATACAGCAAAAATTCAATAGATAATGTTTTAAATAAAAATGGATTGTGTCTATCTTAGTATGGAAGGATTTGGAAAGTTTGAGTTAAAGATAAAGGTTAATCTAGGATAGGAGTCTTGGACAACTTCCTATCCTTGGTGTGGCTTATTTTTCTCCATATGCAAACTTTTTTCTCAAAAACAATACAAAATAAAATTACATTATAATATAACTGATGACTAACAAGTTTCTATCGTCATTCCTTATGCCTCAGTGGATTTGCGTTTTCGGAAAAGCAAAGATCTAAAACAATGGGATGAAAAATATCCAGAAACACAACGGACAATATATTTTGCTTACAAACCTTTTCCTTCCCTCCCTTCATTCTAATTCTTTCTAGTACTCCTGCCCATGTATTCATTATCTTATCCCTTCCTATACTGTCTGGCAACGGATACTCATTTTATCACCACTTCTATTATGATAACTTCTTCCTTTTCCTAAATTTATGAACCTGATTTTCCTTTAATTTGCCATGACTATTTCTTACATGCTCATTGAAAATTATTCCCCCTATCATTTGCCTAACTTACATGCAAGAGATGAAGGGGAAGCTGGTCTCCATAGCTACTTTCAGACCACTTTTAAGCATCATGATTTACCTCTAACTTATTTTTTGAAAGTAAGTTTTATATTTAAATTTAAGGTTATTGAATTCATAGATGCTTCCTTACCTTTCTAAAAAAAAATAATAAAAGAATTCAACAACAACAAAAAATTATTTTTAGACCTGGATCAAGTTCTTATATACAGTGAAGACTAATTATAAAATTCACAAGAAATACTAGATAAAATAATAAACATATCAAAGAATATAGGAGATAAGAATTAAAAAAGTCAAGGAAATAAAGTATAATTTATTTATTTATTTATTTATTTTTTGAGGAAGTTTAGCCCTGAGCTAACTACTGCCAGTCGTCCTCTTTTTGCTGAGGAAGCCTGGCCCTGAGCTAACATCCATGCCCATCTTCCTCTACTTTTTTATATGTGGGACTCCTACCACAGCATGGCTTTTGCCAAGCAGTGCCATGTCCGTACCTGGGATCTGAACCAGCGAACCCCAGGCCACCGAGAAGTAGAACGTGCACACTTAACTGCTGTGCCACCGGGCCAGCCCCTGAAGTAAAAATTTTTTTAAATGTTTAGCAATAAAGGGCTGGCTGGGTGGCACAGCAGTTAAGTTCACACATTCCACTTCGGAGGCCCAGTGTTCGCTGGTTCAGATCCCGGATGCGGACCTACATCATGATGTCAAGCCATGGTGTGACAGGCATCCCATATATAAAGTAGAGGAAGATGGGCACAGATGTTTACCTCAGGGCCAGTTTTCCTCAGCAAAAAAAAAGAAGAGGATTGACAGCAGATGTTAGCTCAGGGCTAATCTTCCTCAAAAAAAAAAAAAAAAACAAGGAAAGAAAAAAAGAAATGAAGAAAAGAAAATTACAGTTAAATCTAACTTAATAGATTCGTATCTTAAAATAATAATAATCTCTCTAGATCATAAAAGGTTGTCAACTAAATTTACAACACATTCTTGATAAAAATACGTAATGATTTCCATAATATGATAAACCATATAATCTTTGGATCAATACCCAAAATCATAAAACAAAACAAAACAAGAACCTTGAAAAATTCCTGTTAATATTAGGAATAAGGTAAGAATGTCCATTCTCACTCCAAAGACCAGCAATGAGGGGAAAAAAGAAATTCCATATTATCTCTATCATTCAACATTTTACTAGAGATTCTAGGCAACACAAAGGAAGGAGAAAATATTGAAATTAGAAAGATAGAAATTAAATTGTCTTTATTCACAGACACCTTGATTGTATACTTGTAATACAGAAAATCTTAACACTATTTAATAATGAATATATAAGTCACTGGATACAAAGTCAACATACAAAAATTACTTCTACTTATATACACTAGCTACAAAGTAAAAAGAAACCAAAAGTAACTGTCAAAAAATTTCTAGAAATAGATCAAACAAAATATGTGCTATAATACCTTTATACGAATATTATAAAAGTTTATGAAGAGTAATTAAAGGTTTTAATTATTGGAGAGATAAGCCATGTTTATTGATTGTAAAGGTTAATAATTTTAAGATGGTAACTCACCTTACCAAATTTAATGTGTGGAATCAACATAATCACAAACAAAATATGGCAGGATTCCTGTGGTAAATGGCACTGGTTTTAAAATAGCATAGGAAGTATAGTCAATAACATTGTAATAATATTTTCTGGTGACAGATGGTAACTAGACTTAGCATGATCATTTTGTAATGTATAAAAATATCAAATCACTATATTGTACACCTGAAACTAATATAATATGGTATGTCAATTATGCTTTAATAAAAGAAATAACATTTTTTAAAAATCTAAGAATCAAATTGACATGGACATATTAACGGGAGAAAAACAAACAAAAGTATAATAACAGGTATATATGGGAGAAACCCAGGAAAATCAATTAACTGCTCAAAATAATAGAAGCCCTCATCTTAAATTCCATCCTCAGGTAAAGACAAAAGAAGATGTTGGGGATGGGAAGAGTCAGCAACTTCAAAGCAAGGGAAGGCAATTCACACGTAGGTGAAAAGAAGTGAACATTTGGAAAAAAAGTTTATTTGCCCACACAGAAATGAAAGAACACAGAGGGGAGCCCAATGGATAGTCTTTTCTAGGTTCCTCCCTGTCTACCTCCTAGTTCATGTTTTGCTATGGTGACAGCTCACTTCCTGACACAGGTTTTTTATCTGAATTCTTTCAGGCAGTCAAGGGGGAGGTAACAAGAAAAATTTTCTGAGTTTTTTGTTTCTTAAAAATAATCAGCCTAAAATAATCCTCACGTTAAAGAGACACATTTTGTGGTGGCAAATTTTGTTCCACTTCAGTGCACTCTATGATGTTCACACAACAATGAAATTGCCTAACAACATATTTCTCAGAACATATCCTCATTGTTAACTATCTGACTTAGGTTGGATTGATGGCAACATTAATAATAGGGAATAATGTGTATCTATAGTCTTTAAATGTATTGTTCTAATACTCATGGTAGAGATTTTTAAGCAATTTCAGCAAGCCCGGTTATCCCTTATCATCTTTTTTCTAAAATGAAGCAAGAAGTACTAAATTTTATAAATCCATCTTCAATCCTTTATTGGCAGTGTGTTCCAATAAATTATTCAGTAAAATTACAGTTAAACTTACCTTTATTTTTTTAGTTGAAGTATGATTGATATGAAATATCCTATTAGTTTGAGGTGTAGATCACAATGATTTGATATTTGTGTGCATTACGAAATGATCACTTGATAAGTCTCGTTATCTTCTGTCACTACACAAAGTTATTACAATGTTATTGACTATATTTCCTATGCTGTACACATTACATCCCCATGACATTAATTTTATAACTGGAAGTTTGTACCTCTTAATGCCCTTCACCTACTTTGCCTGTCCCCCAACCCCTCCCCCCTCTGGTAAACACCCGTTTGGTTCCTATTCCTATGAGTCTGTTTCTGTTTTGGAATTTTTTTTATCCCTTTGTTTTGTTTTTCCGATTCCACCTATAAGTGGAATCATACAGTGTTTGTTTTTCTCTGTCTGACTTATTTCACCTAGCATAATACCCTCTAGTTTTCTCCATGCTGCTGCAAATACCAAGATTTCACTCATTTTTAGAGGTGAATAATATTCCATTGTATATATACCACATCTTCAGATATATACCACATCTTCTTTATGCATTCATCTATCAGTGGACACTTAAGTTGCTTCTACATCTTGGCTCGTATGAATAATGCTGCAATGAACATAGGGGTGCATATATCTCTTCAAATTAGTGTTTTTGTTTTCTTCAGATAAATACCCAGAAGTGGAATTACCACATCATATGGTAGTTCTATTTTTAATATTCTGAGGAAACTCTGCACGGTTGTCCATAGCGGTTGCACCACTTTACATTCCTACCAACAATGTACGAGTGTTCCCTTTTCTCCACATCCTTGTCAACACTTGCTATTTTCTGTCTTTTTAGTAATAACCATTCTGACAGGTGTGAGGTCGTATCTCATTGTGGTTTTGAGTTGTATTTCTTTGCTAATTAGTGATGTTGAACACCTTTACATGTGCCTGTTGGCCATCTGTATATCTTCTTCTAGAGAAGGTCTATTCAATTCTTCTGCCCATTTTTAAACCAGGTTGTTTGTTTTTTTGATATTAAGTTGTGTAAATTCTTTATATATTTTGAATCTTAATCCTTTATTGATTGTATGATTTGTGCATGTCTTCTCCTATTCAGTAGACTGCCTTTTTGTTTTGTTTATGGTTTTCTTTGCTCTACAAAAGCTTTTTAGTTTGACGTAATCTCACTTGTTTATTTTTGCTTTTGCTGCCCTTGCCTAAGGAGACTGGTCCAAAAAAATATTCCTAAAACTGATGTCAGAGAGCTGACCGCCTATGTTGTCTTCTAGGAATTTTGTGGTTTCAGGTCTAGTGGTCATCTCATTTTTTTTCATGTAACAGTCCAGTTTTCCCAACACCATTTGTTGAAGACACTGTCTTTTCCCCATTGTATATTCTTGCCTCCTTTGTCAAAGGTTAATTGACCACGTAAGTGTGGGTTTATTTCTGGGATCTGTATTCTATTCTATTCATCTATGTGTCTGTTTTTGTGCCAATACCGTATTATTTTAATTGCTATAGCTTTCTACCATAGTTTGAAATTGAGGAATGTGATACCTCCAGCTTTGTTCTTTTGTCTCAGAATTGCTTTGGTATTCAGAGTCTTTTGTGCTTCCATACAAATTATAGGATTCTTTACTCTAGTTCTGTGAAAAATGCCATTGGTATTTCATAGAGATTGCACTGAATCTGTAGATTCTTTTAGATAGTATGGGTATTTTAACAATGTTAATTCTTCTAATCCATGAGCATGGTATATCTTTTCATTTATTTGTGTCATCTCCAATTTCTTTCCTTAATGTCTTATCGTTTTCAGAGTACAGGTCTTTTACCTCCTTGGTTAAATTTATTCCCAAGTATTTTGTTCTTTTGATACTATTGTAAATGGGATTGTTTTCTTAATTTCTCTTTCTGATAGCTCATTATTAGTGTATAGAAATGTAACTGATTTCTGTATATTACTTTTTGTATCCTGCAACTTTATTGAATTCATTTATTAGTTCTAATAGGTTTTTTTGGCGAAGTCTTCAGGGTTTTCCATATAAAATATCAAAACTGAACTTTAAATGAGAGAAATAAGGTCTATTAATAGGGTCCATTAAACTCCTATATATTGATCTTCTTTTTGGAAAAATAAATTTAATGCGTTCTAAAGGGATTCAGTGATAACATTTTGCAGATGTGTAAGATCAAGAACATCCACTACTTTGTTGATAATTTTTGTCAAATTAAGGAGGATGACATTGTTCTACAGAAACTCTGTTCTTCCTTAAATAGAAGTTTCCAGACCATTAAAAGCATCAATGACCAAACTGAATATACCCATTCAAAGAAGAGGTGCCATGTGGTTTTCAATGGCAGATAAAAAGAAGTTTGAACAAGGGTCAGCCTGGTGGTGTAGTGGTTAAGCTTACATGCCCTGCTTCAGCTGTCCAGGGTTCACCGGTTCAGATCCTGGGTGGGGACATGGGACTGCTTGGCAAGCCATGCTGTGGTAGGTGTCCCACATATAAAGTAGAGGAAGACTGGCAGGGATGTCAGCTCAGGGCCAGTCTTTCTCAGCAAAAAGAGGAGGATTGGCAGCAGATGTTAGATCAGGGCTAATCTTCCTCAAAAAATAAAAATAAAAATTTAAAATTAAAAAGAAGAAAATAGAGGAAGATTGGTACAGATGTTAGCTCAGGGACCATCTTCCTCACCAAAAAAAAGAACATTAGAAGAACAAAGTTTCTACAGAATAATATAACAAACTAGCTCTGTTCCAACACTTTAAATGTGTAAATTAGACTGCAAGACCAAATTAATAGTATCTGTAGATTCATAAAAGCGCAATGGAAAACATTTTGCTAGCTTAATTTCTTTCATGAATTGATCTTTCATATTGCTCGTCAGTCCTTCTATATGCTGAGCATTGACATCATTAGAAAGTCGTTTCATGTTTTGTCACAGTTTCACTGAACATTTCAAGAAATCATCTTTGGTACAGCCTTCCACTAATATTTTCACAGGTCAGTGAAGTACTTTGCTTATATGCTACTGTACAATTAATTTCAAAACTATTTCAAAGAATTTTTTTGCTGCGTTGTTAGAACTTAATTCTTATGATCTGTCTCTAAATTGGTAAGGTTTTGATGGTTTCATTACTTCATTAGTAGGATATGTCTGCAAGTAAACATAATTGGTCTGAGTACTTCTCTTATGGTTAGAAAACTAAACAATATATGAATAATCGTATTCTGGATAAAGCTTCAACACTTTAGTGTTCTTAGTTCTAAAATTGACCCATTATCATCCTTTGGTTTCTTATTACTGTCACACTCAGAAATGTGTGCCTTTTTTTTCCTTTGACAAATAATGCCAGTGGACTGTAGTTTGCCTTTTTAAAGGTTAGAATTTAAATTAAATAACAAGTATTTTACTTACCTGAATTATCTATTTTTTAATTATAAATGAAGCTTCTAAATTCAGTGTGATTATAACAAAAACATTTGCATTAAAAATGACTACATTTTCTGACTTTTTACATGCTTTTGGGGTACAATTAACAGACTGCTCTTAAAATAACTAATGTTGTAATGTAATCTTAATGCTTCTGACTAGTATACAAGTTGCCCCATGTTTGACTCACCGTGCAAATTTCGCAAGACCTGAACTATTCTATACATCATCTATACATCTACACTGCCAATGCCTAATTGCTATGAAAATTTTATAACACTTAGTTTCAATGTCTGGGCTCATGTTGTGATGAAGAAATTGAAACAAAAAGTTCACAAATCAGCACCGTCCACCTACCACACTGTTTGTAATGCTGTCCTAGAAGATCCTAGGATAATTTCCTGGAAATGCCAAGGAAACTCTTCTCCTAGGAGAACCTTGGATAATATCCCGGTAATGTCAAATTGTTATAAAACTTTTGAAACACTTCTTCTCAATTTTTATACCTACCTGGTTGTAGATATGAGATAGAAGCAGTTCATGACTCAGCAGAAATACAGTCTAGATTTTAGAGTACTTTTCTAGGAAACCTTTGGGTAATTTTTACTTTATAACCTGAACTCCTTAATATCATGTATTTAATGAGATTTTGCCTATCTTATATTTTTATTTAAATTATTTATGATCTTAGCTTATAAATTTATCCCTGTGATCCATCTCAAATTAAGTTTTGAGTATAATGTGAGTTAAAATCAAGGTTATTTTTACCCACGGTTATCCATTTATTCCAGCAAATTTTTGGAAAGACCTACCTTTCTCTATTACATGGCTTTGACACAGATATCCAAAGTCAAATGACCTTATAAATGTGGACTTGTTTCTGGACTCTTTCTATACTCCTCCATAGATAATATTTGTCAATCTTTGTGTCTGTGTCATGTTACATTAATTATTGTAGCTTTACTGTAGTTCTTGAAGTAAGATATTATAAATTCTGCAATGTGTTTCTTTTTTTTCAAGATTGCTCTAGATATTAAAATATTTTCATTTCCATATAAGTATTATAATCATTTTAGGAATGCATTGAGTCTGTAGGTCATTTGGAGAAGAACTGACATCTTAACAATATTGAGTATTTCAGTCCATGAACATGGAATATCTCTCTGTTTACACAGGTCTTTTCAAGTTTTCATAGCAATATACTGTGGTGTTTAATGTTGAGCACTTGTGAGCATATTTCTGTTTATATTTGTGAGTGTAGCTTTCATTGGTGCTTTAAAATTTGTCTGTTAATTCAAACATGTGTCACCTTGAGGTTCATTGTCTTTTCTTTGAGAATTGCCACATTGTTTTTCTTCTTTGTATGAGTACTTCTGGATTTTATCCAGGATGCTTGGAATGTTTTATTGTGGAGACTCTGGATTTGTTATATTTTTTGAACACTCTTGGTTGAATTTTTAAATAGACAATTGACTTAGTTTGGTGCAAACTGCAATTTCTGTGTCTTATTTGGTAACTAAAATCTCAGTTGAGTTCTTTTATCCTTAGCTGGAGTTGTTCTGTGAGTGAATGGGCTGATGTTACTCAAAGTTTTGTGCAGAGTTTATACACAGAATATGAGTCTCCTCTCCTTGGCACCCACCTCACTATCCCACAGGTGTGTTGCCCACCTCTGTGCATGGCTTCTTCAGAGCAAGAGGACTGCTGATTTTCTATTGAAATTTTAATCTCTTTACGCTGTACTAACTTGACCTTCCTTCAGTCAAAAGGGAATAGAAAGAAGTCAGTCATCCTCTGCTGATTGCTTATTCACCTTCAGAATCTGTCTCTCATTTTTGTTCATTCTCCTGCGAACATCTGGGGTTTTTTAAATAAACATTTTAATTCTATCCAGAATTTAGAGTTATTATCTGTGGAAGGGTAGAATCAATAAAGAACCTACTCAGCCTTCCTGAAAGGTAACTAATGGATTGGAATTTAACAGAAAATGTAACTGGGCAAAAGAAATTGCTTCATTTTTGTGGTAATATATAGGAAAGTCCTTCTTCCTTTTGAATATTTTCTAATATTCTTTTTTTACCTCAAATAAACAATTAAACTTAAAACAGTAGGCATTAGTACACTTATTAGAGAGGAGTTTTAATTATATTTGACATTATTAGCTTAAGCAACTAAATAGACAAGTTTCTGTGAAATGTAAATATTTAAGGAAAACAAATATACGACAGTTTAATGAAATTAACTACTTATGTTAATTTGGTCTTCATTATCCACAATACTCGTTAACTTTGCTGTCCTGTAGCTAAGAGTCTGATAGACTATTCACAATAAACTGTTATTTAGAGACAATTAAAATGCAAGTTCGAGGAGAGAGGGTTTACTGGCAACTAAAAAATGGAAATATAATAATTAAAGTTTATTTTATTTATACACCAGCTGAAATAGGAAATAGTTCATTTGTAATTGTGCTAATTAGAACAGATACATGATTTGCTTCATCAGATCTTAAGAGAAAGTAATGGCAATTCTGACATAAAATTGATTATTATATAGAATTAGTACCTTAATTTACTTTATTGAGTTAGCAGAGTATAAAGAATTACAAATACAAATATCTGAAATATGTATATTTTCATAGTATTTCTCTTATATTCTTTCTTCCTCCTCTCAGAGCTAAAGATACAGGGAAGGAATGAAGACTTACTCAGCCTTCCAGCATCCAGGTCTTCATTCCTTTGGTGATATTCATTCTTTTAATGACCCATTATAATAGGAAGTAATATGCTTCTTTATCTATATTATGTTACTTTCACATTTGACCCCTCATTTTTCCCCCCCTTGACCTTTCTATCATTGTTTATAACTCAAACAAATACTAGACTTCACAGTAGAGGAAAGGGGGGGAAAAAAGAGAAAGACAGAGAAAGAAAACAAAATTATTCCTATCAGGAATGAAAGTGAGGATATCACCAAAGACCCTGCAGACATTAAAGGAGATTACAAAGAAATACTACCAAAAACTCACCCAAGATAAAAGTAAATAATAACTTGACTATTCCTATAATCTTTAAAGACATTGAATTCGTAGTTAAAATCTTCCAAAAAGGAAATCTCCAGGCCCAGATATGCTCACTTGAGAATTCTACCAAGCATTTCAAGCAAGTGTAACACCAAATCAACCCAATTTCATTCAGGAAATAGAAAAAGATAAATACTCCCCAACTCAGTATATGAGGCTGACATTACTCTGATACCCAAATCAGAACAAGACACTGCCATAAAAAGCTACAGAAAATATTCCTCATGAACATAGAGCAAAAACCTCTCCCCTAAAAAGTTAGCAAATAAAATCCAGCAAACACACACACTCACACACATTTGTTTACACATATTCACATAATGGCTAAGTCATTTTTATGCTAGGAATAAGCCTGTTTCAATACTCTGAAATCAATCAATGTAATTCACCATATTAATGGACTAAAGAGAAAGACTTAATAATCATGATGCAGATAAAATTGAGAGGACCTAAATAAATGAGGAGACATATTGTATGCATGGATAGGAAGACAACATAGGAAAGACATCAGTTTTCCCCAAATGTATCTACAGATTTTACACAGTCAATCAAAATCACAGCAGGATTTCTTATATATATGTGTATATAGGCATGCTGAATATAATATTTATACAGAAATGCAAAAGAACTAGAATAGCTGAAATACTTGTAAAAAGGAGAATAAAGTTAAAGGAACCACAATACTCAATTCTCCAGAAACAGCAAATAACGCTGAGCTTCAAGCATGGCACAATTCATTGAGGACTCTCATGGACTACTTGGTGGCAAATTGAGTATACAAGGCCGCCTCTATCCTGGAATAGCCATCCATCCACTCTTACAGGAACAGATGCTTATTCTGTACGTGGGTTTGCTGCTTCTGCCTTTAGAGCCCATTCCTCTACCCAGGGGCTTACCTGAAACCTGGTCTCCAGGCATGAAAACCCATGCATTATAGCATCCAACCAGGGAAGTTATTTCACAGCAAAGGAGAGGCAGGAGTGTGTCTGTGACCATGAGATCTGCTTGCTGTATCATATTCTGTACCACCGGGAAAAGCTGGCTTCATAGAATACTAGAATGGACTTTTAAAGGCACAGCTAAAGCACTATCTTTGAAGCAATATTCTGCAGGGAAGGTGTGCCATCCTTCAAAATGTAAGCATGCTTTAAATCAGAGCCCTTTCTCTATATGACATTGTAAACACAATTTAAAAAATTATGTGTGTCTAGGAATCAAATAGCGAAAGCAGAAGCAGCCCTACCTACCATCATTCCCAATGACCCACTGGGGAAGGTTGTGCTTCTCTTCCTCAAAACTCTGGGTTAGAGATCCTGGAACCCAGAAGGAGTACACCATTGTCCAAATACATAGCAAGTTTCCCATTGATCTGCAAGTATGACTGACACCAAGGCACTTTGGATTCCTTATGTCCAGGGGCCAAAAGGCTAGGAGTCACCACCTGGGCTGAGGTAGCCTATCCTGAAGAATAGGAAGAAGTGGGGATGTTTTTAGACAATGGGAACAGGGAGGAATAGAAGTAGAACCTGGTGATCTTCATGCATACTTGTTACTACTCTTTTGCTTAGTTTAACTGTAAATGGACACATGCAAAAATCTAGACTGCAAAGGGTGTACTTACTAATGGTTCAGACTCATCAGGAATAAGGGTTTTTGTCACACCACCAGGTAAGCCACTAAGACCTGCTGAGGTGATAGCTGAGGATGTGGGAGACTTAGAAGACAGAGTGGAGGAGAGAGGAGGAGTACCAGTTGTGACCTTGAGACCAGCCACAGCGATAAAGGCTGTACTTCATTCCACTTAATCTCCCTTTTCTGTCTTTCTCCTCAAGATGAGAGGCCCACATGAACCACAGAAGTGTGGCTCCCAATCATGTGTGCAATGTGAATCTGTGCAGTGGAAGGGGAGATGTTGGCAAGCATGGAGGTCCTTGTTCATATGTTCTTCCAAGGGAACCTTCTTGCTGGGCATAGCTGATTGGCAGTCTCCAGGAAGCACAACTTAGAATTTACCCCTGTGTTGCATTCACACCAAACCATGCTTTTCCTGAGCAGCTCCCAGCCAATTGACCATGAGCAAATCAGAGGTGAACACCCCATTCCTGCTCTGAAGACGATTCCTGTGATGGGAAACAGTGTTGAGACTTTCCATCTACCCGGTCACAACTTTCCAATAACTCGGCTGTGGTCTGAAACAGTTATTTCCTATTCAATACTTTCTACTCTCTCTCTTTTCATAGGTGACAGGTGTCATTGTCTGAAGGCTCTCCCTGCCTGCTCCTACCCCTTCCCCCTTTATCTTCCACCAGTGGTCCCCACGAATAAACTCTTGCACATCAAATTTCCGATGGGTGTCTGCTTCTCCGAGAACTGACACATCTTTCAAAAACCACCTGTGCCTAAAAATACAGGTAAATGAAATTGTCTATTTCATTTATAAGCCAATATCAATACAGAAAGATATTGAATGGCATTCTCATAGCATCAGATATTTATGGAAGCTTACTATATATAAACTTCAAATAATAGGTTTATCAGTACATATTTATTTACTGCTGCTATGACTATAATTTATATAAATGAAAATAAACTGCTTAATTATCATGTGTGAAAATAATTTATTTTTGTGTTACCAGTATTAATGGACTATTATGGAATATTATTGTAATATCATTGAAATAAATGTTATCCTATCCTTGAACTACATTTAATTAGCCTTCTATTTTTTTTATTAAGGAAGTGTATATGATTAAAAATATCATTTTAGCACTGTAATAAGAGTTGCTACCTTTAATAGGTGGCAATAAGATTCCTTATGTTCTATGTCTTATTTTTTATCTCTGAAGCAACTTTTAAAAAATAACAGGGTTGGCCCCGTGGCCAAGTGGTTAAGTTTGCGCGCTCTGCTTTGGTGGCCCGCAGTTTCACCAGTTTGCATCCCAAGCGCGGACATGGCACTGCTCATCAGACCATGCTGCTGTGGTGTCCCACATAGCTCAACCAGAAAGACCTACAACTAGAAGAAACAGCTATGTACTGGGGGGCTTTGGGGAGAAGAGGAAGAAGAAGAAGAAGAAGAAGAAGAAGAAGAAGAAGAAGAAGAAGAAGAAGAAGAAGAAGAAGAAGAAGTAGAAGAAGAAGGAGGAGGAGGAGGAGGAGGAGGAGGAGGAGGAGGAGGAGGAAGAAGAAGAAGAAGAAGAAGAAGAAGAAGAAGAAGAAGAAGAAGA